>NW_026800158.1:0-257500 GCF_032191835.1 Heteronotia binoei
AAGAAGCCCATACTGAAAGAAGCCCATATGGAAAGAAGCCCACATGGAAAGAAGCCCATACTGAAAGAAGCCCACATGGATAGAAGCCCATACTGAAAAAAGCCCACATGGAAAGAAGCCCACATGGAAAGAAGCCCATACTGAAAGAAGCCCACATGGAAAGAAACCCACATGGAAAGAAGCCCATACTGAAAGAAGCACATATGGAAAGAAGCCCACATGGAAAGAAGCCCATACTGAAAGAAGCCCACATGGAAAGAAGCCCATATGGAAAGAAGCCCACATGGAAAGAAGCCCATACTGAAAGAAGCCCACATGGATAGAAGCCCATACTGAAAAAAGCCCATATGGAAAGAAGCCCACATGGAAAGAAGCCCATACTGAAAGAAGCCCACATGAGGAAAAGCCCATACTGAAAGAAGCCCACATGGAAAGAAACCCACATGGAAAGAAGCCCATACTGAAAGAAGCCCATATGGAAAGAAGCCCACATGGAAAGAAGCCCATACTGAAAGAAGCCCACATGGAAAGAAGCCCATACTGAAAGAAGCCCACATGGGAAAAAGCCCATACTGAAAGAAGCCCACATGGAAAGAAGCCCATACTGAAAGAAGCCCACATGGAAAGAAACCCACATGGAAAGAAGCCCATACTGAAAGAAGCCCATATGGAAAGAAGCCCACATGGAAAGAAGCCCATACTGAAAGAAGCCCACATGGAAAGAAGCCCATACTGAAAGAAGCCCACATGGGAAAAAGCCCATACTGAAAGAAGCCCACATGGAAAGAAGCCCACATGGGAAAAAGCCCATACTGAAAGAAGCCCATACTGAAAGAAGCCCATATGGAAAGAAGCCCACATGGAAAGAAGCCCATACTGAAAGAAGCCCACATGGAAAGAAACCCACATGGAAAGAAGCCCATACTGAAAGAAGCCCATATGGAAAGAAGCCCACATGGAAAGAAACCCACATGGAAAGAAGCCCATACTGAAAGAAGCCCATATGGAAAGAAGCCCACATGGAAAGAAGCCCATACTGAAAGAAGCCCACATGGAAAGAAGCCCATATGGAAAGAAGCCCACATGGAAAGAAGCCCATATGGAAAGAAGCCCACATGGAAAGAAGCCCATACTGAAAGAAGCCCACATGGAAAGAAGCCCATATGGAAAGAAGCCCACATGGAAAGAAGCCCATACTGAAAGAAGCCCACATGGATAGAAGCCCATACTGAAAAAAGCCCATATGGAAAGAAGCCCACATGGAAAGAAGCCCATACTGAAAGAAGCCCACATGGAAAGAAGCCCATACTGAAAGAAGCCCATATGGAAAGAAGCCCACATGGAATAAGGTTGCCAAGTCCAATTCAAGAAATATCTGGGAACTTTGGGGGTGGAGTCAGGAGACTTTGGGGGCGGAGCCAGGAGCAAGGTTGTGACAAGCACAATTGAACTCCAAGGGGAGTTCTGGCCCTCACAATTGAAGGGACCACGCTCCTTTTAAATGCCTTCCCTCCTTTGGAAATAATGAAGAATAGGGGCACCTTCTTTGGGGGCTCATAGAATTGGACCCCCCCCCCCAGTCCGATCTTTTTGAAACTTGGATGGTATTTTGGGGAGAGGCACCGGATGCTATGCTGCAAATTTGGTGCAACTACCTCAAAAAACAGTCCCCCCAGAGCCCAAGATATCCATGGATCAATTCTCCATTATACCATTTTTTTTAATTCATTCCAACTATGTTTATTGATGTCTTCCTTCCAGATACTTGCCAGCGTCAGTCTTGCTTAGCTTCTTAGATCTGTGAGACCTTAACTACTTCTGCTATTTAAGAAAGAGAAGCTATCACAGCGCAGGCAGTAATTTGCCTAACCCCAAACCCATACATTTTGACATTCCTGAAAAGTATAGGCAACTGATACTTCACGATTCCGGTGTGGAAAAATCCAGACAGAATTCTGGTTTTAGGTTATAGAGATCTTATGCTTGAATTAAACAAAGATACCATCTATGGAGATGGCACCTTTGATAAAGTGCCGGATATGTTTTACCAGCTGTGCACATGGCATGCCAAGGTGGGTCATTCATATCCACCATGGATTTACATTTTACTTCAAATAGAACGTTTGAAATTATGACGCTATTGATTCCAGATCAGTCACCTCAAAAGGTTTCAGTGGATTTTGAGACGGCTTGTATGAATGCAGTGAGGATTGCCTTTCCACACACTGAGGTCAAAGGGTGTCGTTTTCGCCTGGGTCAGAGTCTCATTAGGAATATCAACAGTGTTGACTTTTCTGTGGCCCCGGAAGGTAGGACCAGAACCAGTGGGTTGAAATTAAATCAAAAGAGTTTCCAGCTCAACATTAGGAAGACCTTCCTGACCATTAGAGTGGTTCCTCAGTGGAACAGGCTTCCTGGGGAGGCGGTGGGCTCTCCTTCCTTGGAGGTTTTTAAAGAGAGGCTAGATGGCCATCTGACAGCGATGAAGATCCTGTGAATTTAGGGGGAGGTATTTGTGGGAGAGGGGCACCAAAGAAGAGGTACAAGGACTCCTTGAAGAAATCCCTTGGCACCTGTCACATCAACCATCACCAGTGGTCTGTCCTAGCCTCAGATCGCAAAGCATGGAGGCACACCATCCACCAGGCTGTCTCTTCCTTTGAGAACGCACGCATAGCTGGTCTTGAGGGCAAAAGGAGATTGAGGAAGAATCGTACTGCTACAGCACCAACCCCAAACCAGACTTTTCCCTGCAGCCACTGTGGCCGGACCTGCCTGTCCCGCATTGGTCTTGTCAGCCACCGGCGAGCCTGCAGCAGACGTGGACTACTGCACCCTTCTTAAATCTTCGTTCGGGAAGTCAAGCCGAGAGAGAGAGCAGGGGGTTGGACTAGATGATCCTGGAGATCCCTTCCAACTCTAGGATTCTATGATTCTATGACTTGAAGTCTGAATATGAAACTAATATGAACATAAAAATCCCACTGAAATCTCTTGCTGCATTAGCCTTTGTCCCAATCAGTATTGTGAGAACTGTTTTTGATGAGGTTGTTGCCACATTTCAAGATGAAGACAGCTATAATGAAGTGCTCATGTACTTCTTTTTGACGTATATTGAAGGTGCAGTGGGTAGAGACCCTCCGTTTCCTATAAGAGTGCGGAATCATCATGATGCAACCCTGGAACAGCCACCAAAGACTTTAAACTGTTGTGAGGGATTTCACAATGCTCTTAATTCCATTTCAGTCATCCCAGTGTGTGGTCTCTATTCGATGGACTGCAGAGGGACCTGGTTTGTCACAAACTAACATGGGCTAATGCACAGGCAGGTCGCCTAGAGGTAAAAAAGAGGAAATATGAGGCACTACATGAGATGGTTGCCACTTTTGTGCAGCAATATGAACAGGTGGAAGATAAACATAAGAACATAAGAACATCCAGTCCAACACTCTGTATCACACAGTGGCCCAAAAAAATTATATCTATATCTATCTATCTATCTATCTATCTATCTATCTATCTATCTATCTATCTATCTATCTATCTATCTATCTATCTATCTATCTATCTATCTATCTATCTATCTATCTATCTATCTACACACACACTGTGGCTAATAGCCATAAGAACATAAGAGAAGCAATGTTGGATCAGGCTAATGGCCCATCCAGTCCAACACTCTGTATCACACAGTGGCCCAAAAAAATTATATCTATATCTATATCTATCTATCTATCTATCTATCTATCTATCTATCTATCTATCTATCTATCTATCTATCTATCTATCTATCTATCTATCTATCTATCTATCTATCTATCTATCTATCTATCTGTCTATCTATCTATCTATCTATCTACACACACACTGTGGCTAATAGCCATAAGAACATAAGAGAAGCAATGTTGGATCAGGCCAACGGCCCATCCAGTCCAACACTCCGTATCACACAGTGGCCAATAATTGCTCTGCTCCATATTTCTATCCAAATCCCACTTGAAGCTGGCTATGCTTGTAGCCGCCACCACCTCCTGTGGCAGTGAATTCCACATGTTAATCACCTTTTGGGTGAAGAAGTACTTCCTTTTATCCATTTTAACCTGACTGCTCAGCAATTTCATTGAATGCCCACGAGTTCTTGTATTGTGAGAAAGGGAGAAAAGTACTTCTTTCTTTATTTTCTCCATCCCATGCATTATCTTGTAAACCTCTATCATGTCACCCCACAGTCGACGTTTCTCCAAGCTAAAGAGCCCCAAGCGTTTCAACCTTTCTTCATAGGGAAAGTGTTCCAACCCTTTAATCATTCTAGTTGCTCTTTTCTGGACTTTCTCCATTGCTATAATATCTTTCTTGAGGTGCAGCGACCAGAACTGCACACAGTACTCCAAATGAGACCGCACCATCAATTTATACAGGGGCATTATGATACTGGCTGATTTGTTATCAATTCCCTTCTTGGTTGCTTAAAGAGATTGGTTAATTTGCAATGAAGAATCATATCTGAGTTATTGTTAAATAAATGTTGCTTTTACTATTAGGGTTAGATAGTCTTTTGTCATGGTCACTGGGTCTACCACAATGTATTAACATTAAAAAGTTTGACAAACTGTAAATTAATAAAGTTAAAATATTTCATTTTATTTAAATATATTTCTGTGTAGAGTTTACTTTCTTGTTATTGTTGTTTTCCCTTCTTAATAAAGTTCACTGATAGCAAAATGGTAACTTCTTGTTGCATATGAATATGGCATATTTTAATCCTAAAATAACAATACAAAAATAACAAAAAGGTCACTTTTTGTTGCATGTGAATGTGATTTATTTTAATCCTAAAATAACAAAATATTATTAATGGTTCTCCACAATTATAAACATCTATGATACTTTACATATTTTTCTATGGGGGCTTTCCCCCCTGTGGGCTTTTTCCCCATGTGGACATGTTTCCATGTGGCCATGTTTCCTGTGAGCATTTATGTCCATGGGGTTTTTCCTTTGGCCTTTTTTTCTGGTTACCTCCCTGATCCTCCATGTTTCCTAGTTAAGGGGGAAATGCTGTTCAAACAGATTACAAAGATGATCTGACTACAATGGTAACAAGTGAAAGAAATTTTACATATGAAAATAGAAGTACACCTTATGTTACATATTCATGTAAAAAAGGTAAAGTTAAAGGTAGTCCCCTGTGCATGCTCCAAGTCATTACCGACCCACAGGGTGACATCACATCATGATGTTTTCACTGCAGACTTTTGACGGGGTGGTTTGCCATTGCCTTCCCCGGTCATCTACACTTTCCCCAAAGCAATCTGGGTACTCATTTTACCCACCTCGGAAGGATGGAAGGCTGAGACGACCATGAGCCGGGTACCTGAACTCAGCTTCCACTGGGATCAAACTCAGGTTGTGAGCAGAGCTTGCAGTACTGCAGCTTACCACTCTGTTCCACAGGGATCTTCACATATCCATGTAGGGACATTGTTGTGAACAAATTAACTTCAAAAAGCTTTACTTGCTACAGCTCCAAGCCCAAGGAAGAGAGGAAGAGGAGAAGGAGGAGGAGAAGAAGAAGAGTGGTCCCGTATAAGATGAAACTGAAGGCAAGCAATGGCCAGAGAGGCTCAACATCTAATTGATAAGAGAGTGGGGCCAACTTCCAAGTGTACCTGTGAGAGAATTCTGTCAACCCTTTCCCTCCCATTTCTCCTTGTATGTAGAGTTACAATATCCATCCAATTCTGGGATGATCCAGGCTGCAATTAACAGAACCCATGATGTGCTCAGAGCTGACCCTTCTGTTTCACACCAGAAGTATCCCTTCAGCCACATGGGACTCATGACAAGCAGTAGGCATTCAGCACCTGAACTTTTTTGTTCAAAATCTTCTAAAAGCCAGACTCTTACGCAGGGAGGAGAAAGCAGTGGTTTAAATGGCTCTGAGACATTTAAATCAAATAGCTGAGCAGCAGGGAGCTCCTAGACTCTCAGCTGTTTCCTTCGAAGAGCAGAAAGCAGGGTTTAAATGGCTCAGAGCAGAAAGCAGGGGTTTAAGTGGCTTGGAGCAGAAAGCAGGAGTTTAAATGGCTCAGAGCAGAAAGTAGGGATTTAAATGGCTCAGAGCCATTTAAACCCTTGCTTTCTGCTCTTCACAAACTGTATAAAAATTGTGAAAGTTCATGTTCTCTACTCAGTTCATGTACATCGCTTCAAGAACCACAAACTGCTCAAAATTTGTGGTGAAATTTGGCTCGTGAGCCAGTTTTTGCCCATCCCTATGTATATCTTCAGGGTTCTGTGGGATAGCAAAACAGGATCAACTTATGTGAGGGGCTGTGGCTCCATGAAACAGCCTCTATTTTGCTTGCAGAAGGTCCCAGGTTCAATCTCCAGCACAGGGGTGGGGAAACTCCATCCCGAGAGCTGTATACAGCCCTCGAGGTCACTTGGTGTGGCCCTCAGGGATTGCTGGACTGAACCGAGCCATGTGGCAGCCTCCCTGGGGCCTCGCTGGCCAGTGAGGATCGTGGGGCCCAGCTGTGCTGTGCAGCAGCCTCCCCAGGGCCAGGAAGAGATCACTGGGCCCAGATGTTCTGTGCGGCAGCCTCCCTGAGGCTTGGCTGGCTGGCCAGAATTGCTGCAGGGCCTGGAAAAGTTACTGTCACAGTTCAGTTTGCACTTGATTAACCCAGATAGTGTGGCCTAATATGCTAATGAGTGTGTGACCTAATATGTTAATATTAGGGGATGTGGTCTAATATGCTACTGAGTTCCTGCTGGGCTTTTTCTACAAAAAAGCCCTGGACATAGGCATTTGCCTAGGGCGGCGGGTCATGTGTGTGTGTGTGTGTGTGTGTGTGTGTGTGCGTGCGTGCATGCCAGATTAGGCTCTCCCCACATGACTTCAAATAGAAATACAATTATTTGCATTAATTTTGCCGGCCTGAATCATTCTCACTCAGTAGAGCACTGTTTTTTAATGGATAATTTTTTATGGCCCACAAATGATGTTATAAATATCCATATGGCCCTTGGCAAAAAAAAAAAAAAGGTTCCCCACCCCTGCTCCAGCATCTCGTTAAAAAAGGACCAGAAAGTAGATTTGTGAAAGACCTCCATCTGAGAGAGAGTTTCTCAGTCTGAGTATACCATAACGACCTTGATGGGCCAGGGGTCTGATTCAATATGGGCAGTTTAATGTGTGTTCAAGTGTTTAAAATGTGCTTCCATCAGATGCTAAAATTGACCAATGACCATGCAGGAAGGCATATTTCAAATACTAATCTTTCTGCCTTCTTGTGTTTTCAATCGCTGGTGAGTCGACATGTTCTGTCATTTAACCCATAATCCCCTGGGCCACAGATTTGTGCATATCTCCCATCTATTTTCCTTCCTTCCTTCCTTCCTTCCTTCCTTCCTTCCTTCCTTCCTTCCTTCCTTCCTTCCTTCCTTCCTTCCTTCCTTCCTTCCTTCCTTCCTTCCTTCCTTCCTTCCTTCCTTCCTTCCTTCCTTCCTTCCTTCCTTCCTTCCTTCCTTCCCTCCCTCCCTTGCAACTCTCAAACATCTGATGTTTATTCTATATGGCTCTTACATTAAGCAAGTTTGGCCACTCCTGCCATAGAATCTCCTCAGGCATTGCCCTTAAATCCCCAGGAATTTCCCAAACAGACTTACTGACTGCTCGTGAACCTTTTCTACTGGAGATACGATTGAATGTGGGACCTGTGTACACACAGCGATGCGGACGCTGAAATTCAAATGAAACCTCAGAAATAAGTCCCGCACCCTGGCTGTTTTTGTTTGGTTTTGCTGAGTTTCCCCTCTACCACCAACACTTATCCGGGGTCGGGTGCTGTGACCCTTAAATGTATCCAATAGGGTTGCCATCTCTGGCTTGGGAAAATCCTGGAGAGTTGGGGCTAGCATCTTAAGAGAGGTTTCCATTCCCCCCCCTCCCCCTCGACTGTGTGGTACGCCATAGAACAAAATGTGAGTCCAGTGGCGTCTTTAAGATCAAAAAAATAGTTCTGGGTATAAACTTTTGTGTGCATGCGCACTTCATGAGATACATTGGACTTAAACTTTGTTCTATCCAGGGCCTTTTTAGTAGCAGAAACTGCTTTACATATTAGGGCACTATTGTATAGAAGAAGATGAAGAAGAAGATATTGGATTTATATCCCGCCCTCCACTCCGAGGAGTCTCAGAGCGGCTCACAATCTCCTTTACCTTCCTCCCCCACAACAGACACCCTGTGAGGTAGATGAGGATATTGGATTTATATCCCACCCTCCACTCCGAAGAGTCTCAGAGCGGCTCACAATCTCCTTTACCTTCCTCCCCCACAACAGACACCCTGTGAGGTAGATGAAGATATTGGATTTATATCCCGCCCTCCACACCGAAGAGTCTTAGAGCGGCTCACAATCTCCTTTACCTTCCTCCCCCACAACAGACACCCTGTGAGGTAGATGAGGATATTGGATTTATATCCTGTCCTCCACTCCAAAGAGTTTCAGAGCAGCTCACAATCTCCTTTACCTTCCGCCCCCACAACAGACACCCTGTGAGGTAGATGAAGATATTGGATTTATATCCCGCCCTCCACTCCAAAGAGTCTCAGAGCGGCTCACAATCTTCTTTACCTTCCGCCCCCACAACAAACACCCTGTGAGGTAGATGAAGATATTGGATTTATATCCCGCCCTCCACTCCGAAGAGTCTCAGAGCGGCTCACAATCTCCTTTACCTTCCGCCCCCACAACAGACACCCTGTGAGGTAGATGAAGATATTGGATTTATATCCCGCCCTCCACTCCAAAGAGTCTCAGAGCGGCTCACAATCTCCTTTACCTTCCTCCCCCACAACAGACACCCTGTGAGGTGGGTGGGGCTGGAGAGGGCTCTCACAGCAGCTGCCCTTTCAAGGACAATCTCTGCCAGAGCTATGGCTGACCCAAGGCCATGCTAGCAGGTGCAAGTGGAGGAGTGGGGAATCAAACCCGGTTCTCTCAGATAAGAGTCCGCACACTTAACCACTACACCAAACTGGCTCTCCGCACCAAACTGGCTCTCTCTCCATAGTGGGTTCTATGCATTGAGGAGTCAATTCAGAAGTGATAACAAACTCTTTATTGGGTCCAGCATAGTAGAGGGCTGCACTACAAGGCAGCGAGCTAGGACAATGGGGCCAAATTTATATACATCTCTGGGTCCCCGCACAAGCACATTATTGGATCATTCAAACCGGTGGGGGCTTGTGATTGGTTCATGGCTGCGGAGATTTGGATCCTGCAGCCCATTGTTCCCAAGTCCCCAAGCTCAGTCCATCTGGCTCCAATGAGCCAGGCAGGCACACCCAAAGTCTTCCCTCGAGTCCACATACATAACAGACACACACCCCTGATGTGAACATACGGACATATGAAGCTGCCTTCTACTGAATCAGACCCTTGGTCCATCAAAGTCCGTATTGTCTTCTCAGACTGGCAGCGGCTCTCCATGGTCTCAAGCTGAGGTTTTTCACACCTATTTGCCTGGACCCTTTTTTGGAGTTGCCAGGGATTGAACCTGGGACCTTCTGCTTCCCAAGCAGATGCTCTACCACTGAGCCACCGTCCCTCCCCAATCTGCAGGTCTGTAGCCAATCCTCCTGGAGCTTACAGTAGGCTCTGTACTAAGAGCCCTGTAAGCTCTTGGAGGATTGGCTACAGGGGTGGAATTCTAGCAGAAGCTCCTTTGCATATTAAGCCACACACCTCTGATGTAGCCAATCCTCCTTACAGTAGGCCCTGTAAGAAGAGCCCTGTAAGCTCTTGGAGGATTGGCTACAGGGGTGGAATTCTAGCAGACGTTCCTTTGCATCTTAGGCCGCACACCTCTGATGTAGCCAATCCTCCTGGAGCTTATGGTAGCCTCTGTACTAAGAGCCCTGTAAGCTCTTGGAGGATTGACTACATCAGGGGTGTGTGGCCTAATAATGCAGAGGAGTTCCTGCTCTAAATAAAAGCCCTGGTTCTATTGTTTCACACCAACACAGCTACCCACCAGGTATTCCACAGAGTTATCCTTCTCTGTGCATCAAAAACAGAATTCCTTAGCGTTTGCCTTCTCAATCTGCCGATGGCAGAATTCCTGAAAATCAACAGAGGCATCAGAATAGACTTGCTAGGACTGAAAAAAAAAAATCAGGTTAAAAAAACCCGAAGAAGTGAACTGTGATTGGATTGCTGCTCGACACACCCTCAGTCCCAAATATTAAAAGTCCTTTCTTGTTGCACGTGAAAAATGTCCTCTCTATCTTTCTTGCCAAGCATAGAGTGTGCATCCAGGGGGCATCCCACAATGCACTGTGACAAACTGCCAGGAAACCCCACAGTTTAAACTGGCACACCTTGCTCGAGGGATATCATCCGAAGGGTATTATGGGATGGCACCGGAGCGTAATTGGAGGGCACTAATTGCCTGAGAAAGCCTGCATAACTGGCAGATGAGGAAAAAAAACATCTTCTCCCACACTAGTGGGAAGGTGTGTGCAGAGACGTCTTGAGGTGGCGAAATCCTCACTTGTGTGAACGCACATCAACTGAAGTGGGGGCAGATTCCTGAGTGATAATTAAAGTGCTTTAAGATTAATGTGTGATTGCAGCCTTCATTTTACCTGATTTTTTTTTCTCCTGTACGTATCGTTACATTGGGAAAAAATTCCCTGTGGGAGCAGGGAAGGTGTGAAGACTAATATATTAATGTATTTACACTTTTCAATAAAAGCTGTCCTCATATCCAAAAGTGTAGAAGAGGGAGAAAGAGAGAGAGAAACGACACAATCTACTGCAGAACTGGTCATTTTTCTATATTCATTGGGCTCTTGCTCTCCAGATAGTGGTCTGATTTTGATGTTGTTGTTCTGTCACATAGTTGAGTCCGGCTCTTTGCAACCCCGTGGACCAAGTCACACCAGGCCCTCCTGTCTTCTACCATCCTCCGAAGTCTGCTAAAATTTGTGTTTGTTACATCAGTAACGCTGTCTAGCCATCTCCTCTTTTGCCATCCTCTTCTTCATTTGTTTTCTGTCTTTCCCAGCATCAGGGTCTTCTCCAGGGACTGCTCCCTTCTCATTTGGGGGCCAAAGGATTTGAGCTTCAGCTTCAGCATCTGACCTTCCAGGGAACAGTTGGGGTTGATTTCATGTTAGTCACATCAGTAACGCTGTCCAGCCATCTCCTCTTTTGCTGTCCTCTTCATTTGCTTTCTGTCTTTCCCAGCATCAGGGTCTTCTCCAGGGAGTGCTCCCTTCTCATTGGGTGGCCAAAGTATTTGAGCTTCACCTTCAGCATCTGACCTTCCAGGGAAAGGTCAGGGTTGATTTCCCTTAGGTCTGATAGCCAGTATTATATATTGCCATCTCTTTTATACCTTGGTCAGACAAAGTCACAGCCACTTAGGAGTTGCAGGAGGTAGCCATCTCGATCTTAAGTAGAACCAGGTCTCAGATTTCAGCAAGAGCTCACAGGAGCGCAGCTCCTGAACCTTTCTGAGAGTTCCCCCTCCTCCTCCCCACCTACCTTGTCAATTGAATAGTAGGTGCAGCTGCATAACAATCCCTGGATTAGGAGAGTGGGCAGCCAGCCAACCACCAACCACACTCTCAGCATCTATCTATCTATCTATCTATCTATCTATCTATCTATCTATCTATCTATCTATCTATCTATCTATCTATCTATCTATCTATCTATCTATCTATCTATCTATCTATCTAATCTGTCTGTCTGTCTGTGTGTGTCTATCTATCTATCTATCTATCTATCTATCTATCTATCTATCTATCTATCTATCTATCTATCTATCTATCATCTGCATATTTGATGTAACTACAGCTTTAAAGCTGCTGATGAAGAAACTGCAATTGTTCAAGATTTTCTATTCCTTGGCTCCATCATTAGCTAAAAAGGAGACTTCACCCATGAAGTCAGAAGGAAGAGAAGCCATGTTGATGAAGCCACTGGCTCATCCAGTTCAACACTCTTTGTCACATAGTGGTCATAAGAACAAAAGAGAAGCCATGTTGGATCAGGCCAATGGCCCATCCAGTCCAACACTGTGTGTCACATAAGAACATAAGAGAAGCCATGTTGGATCAGGCCAATGGCCCATCCAGTCCAACACTCTGTGTCCCATAAGAACATAAGAGAAGCCATGTTGGATCAGGCCAATGGCCCATCCAGTCCAACACTGTGTCACTCTCTGTGTATTCTTGGTGCTCCCCAAGCACCAAGAATACAGGTCATCCCTGCCCCACACAGAGTGTTCCATTACACCTCGTGGCTAAGAGCCACCGATGGACCTCTGCTTCATATGTTTATCCAGTCCTCTCTTGAAACTGTCTATCCTTGTAGGAGACTGAAAGAGCTAGAAAAGATCCTTAAGTGCAAGGATGTGCCACTGGCAACCCAGTTCGAGTTAATTCCTGCTGCAGTATTCCCCATAACTATGAATGGGCATGGAAGTTGGACATTGAAAAAAGCTGACAAGGAAAAGGTTGATTCCTTTGAAATTTGGTGTTGGAGGAGAGCCTTTTGGATACCGTGAATCATCAAAAAAAAAAAAGACAAATAAGTGGGTCGTAGACCAAATCAAGCCTGAACTCTCCCTAGAACCTAAAATGGCTGAGCTGAGATCTATCATATTTTGATCACTTTGCAAAGAGACAAGAGTCATTGGTAAAGACAATCACGCTAGGAACAGTGGAAGGCAGCAGGAAAAGAGGGGGACCCGACATGAGATGGATGGACTCTACCCAGGAAGCCACTCCCTCAGTTCGTAAGACCGGAGCAAGGCTGTTAACAATAGGACATTTGGGGGGACATTAATTCATAGACTGGTCAGAAGTGACTCAGCAGCATTTAACACGCATACACTCACACACTTATACTGTTATGCATATAATTTATATTCCTTCATAAGATAGATAGATAGATAGATAGATAGATAGATAGATAGATAGATAGATAGATAGATAGATAGACAGACAGACAGACAGACAGACAGACAGACAGACAGTCAGAGACAGACAGAAAGACGGACAGACAGATGGTTGGATGGATGCATAGATCAAAAGATAGACAGATGGACAGACAGACAGACGGACAGACAGATGGGTGGACGGATAGATAAAAAGACAGACAGACGGTCGGACAGACAGATGGACAGATCAAAAGACAGACAGACAGACAGAGACAGACAGAGACAGACAGACAGAAAGACAGACAGACAGATGGTTGGATGGATGCATAGATCAAAAGATAGACAGATGGACAGACAGACAGACGGACGGACAGATGGGTGGATGGATAGATAAAAAGACAGACAGACAGACAGACGGACAGACAGATGGTTGGATGGATGTATAGATCAAAAGATGGATAGATCAAAAGATAGACAGATGGACAGACAGACAGACGGACAGATGGGTGGACGGATAGATAAAAAGACAGACAGACAGACAGACAGACAGACAGACAGACAGACAGACAGACAGACAGACAGACAGACAGACAGACAGATAGATAGATAGATAGATAGATAGATAGATAGATAGATAGATAGATAGATAGATAGATAGATAGATAGATAGATAGATAGATAGATAGATAGATAGATAGAAGGAGGGATGGATGGATGGATAGAAGGAGGAATGGATGGATGGATAGATAGATAGGCAGGCAGACAGGCAGACAAATGGAGAGAGATTGGGAGAGAGAGAAAGATCCCTTATGTTTATATTTCCCAAAACAGCTTTCATCAGTGCTTGAAATGGCTTTTTCCTGCTTTTGGAAACACATGTAGAATTCTTGTTGCCTTCGACAGCTGCTCGGTCATTAGGACCGAAGGCAGACATTGGTGAACGATGCGTCTACAGTTAATGATACACAGTTGGCTTTCTCTGTTACACCTGTGCAAACATGGGCGTAGATAACGAAGAGCTTGGCGAGCTTTACCTTTCCCATCAACCGAGGAGTGGTGTTTCACTCATAAATAAATGAGACGCTAAAGAAAGCTTATCTCGCTTGGACTGAGCATGTGGCTACTTATTCCTGCGGAGGCTAGGTTATATTAAACCGCAGCACTGACCTGATGCAACATTCTAGCTTTAGAATGTTGTCATCCTGAGCTTTAGAATTCTGTCATTTTTAAAGCTCCGGTACCCTCCTCCAACAAACAAGAATGATTTGTGTGTAACGGGAGTCATTTGTGCAAACGCAAATTAGCCCTGGTGAAATGAAAGCCAGGATCCGTTTTGCTGCTAGGATTCTGTCTTGAATTGAGAGCAAATGTCGCTTTGTTCAGCCTTTTATGATAACGTTGAACAGTCTTGTTCTTAGGGATTTCTTGGTTGTTTAAGAGCAGGTCCCCAACCCCCGGGTCGTGGACCAGTACCGGTCTGTGGCCTGTTCGCAACCAGGCTGTGAGTTGTATAGTTATTTCATTATATAATTACAATGTAATAATAATAATACATTGGATTTATATCCTGCCCTCCACTCCAAATTTCAGAGCCTCAGAGCAGCTCACAATCTCCTTTACCTTCCTCTCCCGCAACAGACACCCTGTGAGGTGGATGGGGATGAGAGAGCTCTGACAGAAACTGTCCTTTTATGGACAACTCTGTGAGAGCTATGGCTGACCCCAGGCCATTCCAGCAGGTGCAAGCGGAGGAGTGGAGAATCAAGCCTTGCTCTCCCAGATAAGAGTCTGCGCACTTAACCACCACACCTATCTAATAGAAATAAAGTGCACAATTGTATCATCCTGGAAGCATCGCTGCCCGCCCCCCGGTCCGTGGAAAAATTGTCTTCCACAAAACCGGCCCCTGGTGCCAAAAAGGTTGGGGACCACTGGTTTAGAGTTACAGGGAAAAGTCATCACATAGACCAGAGTTCCCCAATGTGGTGACCATAGGCTCCTTGGCACCACCGATACCTTTCTTGGTGCCTACTAAGTGTGTTTTTAGAAAGAGGGAAAAGCCAATGGGGAATTTTAACCAGCAAGGCCTGACTGGCAACCCAAGGTTTGATTGGCTGCTCAGATTGCAACAGCTGCCAGCACAGCACAAGGGTCTTCACTAGGGAAGGGCACAAACTGGCCAGTTCATGGTTCACAGAGCAATGTTCCCAAACTGAAGAACTACCATGAATTTCCATGAATTTTTGTGCAGTTTGTGGTGCTTTATGAAGAGCAGAAAGCAGGGGCTTACCCTTGCTTTCTGCTGTTCACAAACAAACCCCAGCTGAATGGTGGGAAGTTCTCACCTTGGAAACCCCTGCTTTCTACTCCCCACAGAAGGCTATGGGTTCCACCACTCCGCTGTTTTTAAACGTTTGCTTTCTGTTCCCTGTAAAAAGCTTTTGGGGAGCAGAAAGCAGGGGGTTAAACTTTAAAGTTAAAGAGAGCCAGTTTGGTGTAGTACTTAAGTGTGTGGACTTTTATCTGGGAGAACCGGGTTTGATTCCCCACTCCTCCACTTGCAGCTGCTGGAATGGCCTTGCGTCAGCCATAGCTCTCGCAGAGGTTGTCCATGAAAGGGCAGCTTCTGGGAGAGCTCTCTCAGCCCCACCCACCTCATAGAGTATCTGCTGTGCGGGGAGAAGATATAGGAGATTGTAAGCCATTCTGAGTCTCTGATTCAGAGAGAAGGGCGGGGTATAAATCTGCAATTCTTCTTCTTCTTCCTTCCTCCCACCCTCTATCCCTGGGAGAGCCAGTTTGGTGTAGTGATTAAGTGTGCTAACTCTTTTCTGGGAGAACCGGGTTTGATACCCACTCCTCCACTTGCAGCTGCTGGAATGGCCTTGGGTCACCCATAGCTCTCGTAGGAGTTGTCCTTGAAAGGGCAGCCTCTGTGAAAGCTCTCTCAGCCCCACCCACCTCACAGGGTGTTTGTTATGGGGGGAGAAGATAAAGAAGATTGTAAACCACTCTGAGTCTCTGATTCAGAGAGAAGGGCAGGGTATAAATCTGCAATTCTTCTTCTTCTTCTATGGCTCATGAGCTGACAAACTAGGTTTGTAGCCACAAATGAAGGAGTTTACTGGAGACCATTGGTCCCTATGAATGTTGTCTCAAAGTTTTAATATTGATTATTTTTCAATGTTTATGGAATATCCCCTGTTGATAAAGAACTGGAAGGTGGGGCAGAAGTTGACAACCTGTCAACAGGGAATTCCAAGATGTTTTCATGTCTCATTTATTGAAGGAACCTTCTTCATTGAAGGATACTTCTGCATCATGGAAAAGACTTCCTCAGCTTGGATGAGCACATGAATCATTTTGTTCGGGACTGCATTAGGGATCAATGTCTCTTTAATGTCATATTGTCTATCAATCATTAGTTATTTGTCACTATAACCTTTGGGTTGTGTTAGAATGATTAAAGTTTTGGAACATTTTCCCTATGAAGAAAGGTTAAAACGCTCGGGGCTCTTTAACTTGGAGAAACGTGGACTGCGGAATGACATGAAAGAGGTTTACAAGATTATGCATGGGATGGAGAAAGTAGAGAAAGAAGTCCTTTTCTCCCTTTCTCACAATAACAGAACTTGTGGGCATTCCATGAAATTGCTGAGCAGTTGGGTTAGAACGGATAAAAGGAGGTACTTCTTCACCCAAAGGGTGATTAACATGTGGAATTCATAGCTACAAGCATAGCCAGCTTCAAGAGGGGGTTAGATAAAAATATGGAGCAGAGGTCCATCAGTGGCTATTAGCCACAGTGTGTGTGTGTGTGTGTGTATATATATAAATTTTTTGGCCACTGTGTGACACCGAGTGTTGGACTGGATGGGCCATTGGCCTGATCCAACATGGTTTCTCTTAAGTTCTTATGTGACACAGAGTGTTGGACTGGATGGGCCATTGGCCTGATCCAACATGGCTTCTCTTATGTTCTTATGTGACACAGAATGTTGGACTGGATGGGCCATTGGCTTCCCTTATGCTCTTATGATTGGCTTCCCTTATGCTCTTATGACTGAGGCAAGTGATGCTCTGTGTTTTGGGTGCATGGGGGGGTGCCACAGTGGGAGGGCTTCTAGTGTCCTGGCCCCACTGCTGGACTGGATGGGCCATTGGCCTGATTCAACATGGCTTCTTTTATGTTCTTATGTGACACAGAGTGTTGGACTGGATGGGCCATGGACCTGATCCAACATGGCTTCTCTTTTGTTCTTATGTGACACAGATTGTTGGACTGGATGGGCCATTGGCCTGATCCAACATGGCTTCTCTTATGTTCTTCTGTGACCCAGAGTGTTGGACCGGATGGGCCATTGACCTGATCCAACATGGCTGCTCTTATGTTCTTATGGCTCCAGGCAATGTACAACATAAGTAGAAAACACAGGAGTGGAATTCTAGCAGGAAGTCCTTTGGATATTATGCCACACACCTTAATGTAGCCAATCCTCCAAGAGCTTACAAGGCTCTTTTTTTTATAAGCTCTTGGAGGATTTGCTACATCAGGGGTGTGTGGCCTATTATGCAAAGGAGCTCCTGCTAAAATTCCACCCCTGAGAAATACATAAAACAGAATTAAAATATACACAGTAAAAGATCCCAGATGACGTCACTGCATAATCTATGACCTAATTAGGGCATCAGATTCTTTGCCAACATGTGACACGAGTCTCTAAGGCGAATGATCATCCAGAAGTCTTAACAAGGAAGACCCTGTGAGCTTAGAGCAGAGCAGGAACAAAGATCTACACTAGGGTTGCCAGGTCCAATTCAAGAAATATCTGTGGACTTTGGGGGTGGAGCCAAGAGACATTGAGGGTGGATCCAGGAGCAAGGGTGTGACAAGCATCATTGAACTCCAAGGGGAGTTCTGGTCATCACATTTAAAGGGACCACACACCTTTTCTCCACATCTTCCCTCCATCGGAAATAATGAAGGATAGGGGCACCTTCTTTGGGTACTCATAGAATTGGATCCCACGGTTCAATCTTTTTGGAACTTGGGAGGTGTTTTGAGGAGAGGCATTGGGCGCTATACTGCAAATTTGGTGTCTCTACCTCAAAAAAACAGCCCCTCCAGAGCCCCAGATACCCATAGATCAATTCTTCATTATATCCTATGGGAATCAGTCTCCATGGAGTGCTCAGCAGACATTTCCCTCCCCTCCCTCCCACTTTCTAACAACTCTGAAGCGGGGGAAAGGCCTTCAAACTGGGGGATCCCCTGCCCCCACCCGGGGATGAGCAAACACTAGAAATAAACCACTGCGTTTTTATGTTGCAAATAAATGCTTAAGCAATTTCTTTCGTAATGATGCAATTATATTACCATCACAAACCAAAATTCATTAAATGTCCATAGAAAAATCAAAAAGTTGTTTCACACCATTCTTGTGAGCCAGTACTTTCAAAATCAAAATGTTATTTCACATCACTCTTGTAAGGTAGTACTTTACAGTCCACCGTCTCAGTTCTCCTTTGCTTGAAAGACGTAGACAATACCACGCTTGTATATGATTCCTCCTACGGGTAGCAGACCAAAGTCTTACAGGTGCGGCGGCTACGCAGGTCCTAGGTTCAGTTCTGTGTTTCATTCACCTTCCACAGGTAGCTTTTCTTTTAGCTTCGGAACCCGTGCTAATTGCTCACACATTACAATTACAATTATTTTTATTTATTTATTTATTTATCTGGGATTTATATCCCGCCCTTCCCACCGAGTGGCTCAGGGCGGCTTACAACATATATAAAACTAACATAAAAATATAAAATTACACTTTAAATTAGCATTTCACAATATATAATTAAAATCAGACATTTGTTATAACTATACATCATTAAAACAGCCAGCAGTCGTGGAGCTACACTCTATTCAGCTTCAGATAAAAATTCAGTATACAATATACAGCATTCAGTAGTCGGTATACAGGGCCGTTAGTTGTGGGCCAGCCGGAAGAGGACTGTCTTACAGGCCCTGCAGAATTGGGTGAGATCCCGCAGGGCCCTTACCTCCTCCGGCAGCTGGTTCCACCAAAATGGAGCCATTACAGAGAAGGCCCGGTCTCTTGTGATCTTCAAGCGGGCCTCCTTTGGCCCGGGGACAACCAAAAGATTTTGAGATCCCGATCTCAGTGCTCTCTGGGGAACATGCGGGGAGAGACGGTCCCTCAGGTAGGCAGGTCCTAGACCAATACAATGTTACTCTGCAGCTTGCACGAATGGTTCTCAAACACAGCCTTCTCCTTTTTCTTCTTCTTCTGTCTCAGCTAGACAGTCTTTCTCCTAGAGTTTTCAACCCTAGTAACGTGTGACAATCAGCCTGAAGCGTACCACCTGGACGGTAGCGTGGCTATTATTATACGGAACGTCTACCTAAAAATAAAAGGCAAGTGAGACACATTTTCTGGGCATTACAGGCGTAAGGGCTGACATCACAAGAAACCAATCAGAAAGCCCTCTTTCTCCCCAGCATTTTAAAGCCCTTTATGACATCATTATGTGCGAGGTCTTTGATACCGGAGCCGTGTTCTCAGATGTGATCTCACCCGTGACCCTCACGTGGCACTTTTAGGAACAGCTTGCAAAAATTTACTATTTTCGGGTCGCAAAGTTCAAAACCAATTCTGATAGCAACGCAAAAGTATTCAATTGTTTATGATTAGCAAACCCCCCCCCCCAAAAAAAAATGTATTAGTTGTGACTGTTTTTCTTCCCCCAGGGAGAAGAAGGGAAATGGATCTTTCGCCCTGGTAGCTTAAATTATCCTTTGGAAAAAGATGAGAGATTTATTTTTGAAATGTTATTATGCTCCTTCTTAGCTGCTGTGTGAAATAAATGCTCTTGGGGCTGTGATCTCACACTAAATAATGCACTTTCAATCCACTTTCGATTCACTTTCCAACTGGATTTTGCCAGTATAGGCCATGTATTAGACCCCCTGACATCACCATTGTTTTACACAGGGCTTTTTTTGTAGAAAAAGCCCAACAGGAACTCATTTGCATATTAGGCCACACATCCCTGATGCCAAGCCAGCTGGAACTGCGTTCCTGTGTGTTCCTACTAACCCCCCCCCCCCCTACATATAATAAAATCCAGTTGAAAAGTGCGTTGAAAGTGCATTAATTGGTGTGAGATTACAGCCAGTGGCTAATGTTAAAAGGTAAAGGTAGTTGAGAGCCAGTTTGGTGTAGTGGTTAAGTGTGCGGACTCTTACCTGGGAGAACCGGGTTTGATTCCCCACTCCTCCACTTGCACCTGCTGGAATGGCCTTGGGTCAGCCATAGCTCTGGCAGAAGTTGTCCTTGAAAGGGCAGCTGCTGTGAGAGCCCTCTCAGCCCCACCCACCTCAAAGGGTGTCTGTTGTGGGGGAGGAAGGTAAAGGAGATTGTGAACCGCTCTGAGAATCTTCGGGGTGGAGGGCGGGATATAAATCCAATATCTTCATCTACCTCACAGGGTGTCTGTTGTGGGGGAGGAAGGTCAAGGAGACTGTGAGCCGCTCTGAGACTCTTCGGAGTGGAGGGCGGGATATAAATCCAATATCTTCATCTACCTCACAGGGTGTCTGTTGTGGGGGAGGAAGGTCAAGGAGACTGTGAGCCGCTCTGAGACTCTTCGGAGTGGAGGGCAGGATATAAATCCAATATCTTCTTCTACCTCACAGGGTGTCTGTTGTGGGGGAGGAAGGTAAAGGAGATTGTGAGCCACTCTGAGACTCTTCAGAGTGGAGGGCAAGATATAAATCCAATATCTTCATCTTCTTCTTCTTCTAGTTCCCTGTGCAAGCACCAGTTGTTTCCAAATCTGGGGTGACATCGCACCCCGACATTTTCAAGACAGACTTTTTATAAGGTGGTTTGCCATTGCCTTCCCCAGTCATCTACACTTTCCGCCCAGCAAGCTAGGTATTCATTTTATCAACCTTGGAAGGATGGAAGGCTGAGTCAACCTGGAGTCAGCTACCTGAACCCAGCTTCCACCGGGATCGAACTCAGGTCGTGAACAGAGAGCTCAGACTGCAGTGCCGCAGATTTACCACTCCGTGCCACGGGGCTTGTTGGCTGATATTAGACCATGGTTTTACATTCATTTAGAATTCCCCCCCCCCCCAAAAAAAAACCCAGCTCAAGGCATATTGGAAATGAAAAGTGATACCGAATCACCTTCGACTTGCAGCTAACACTGTAGGTTTTAAAGGCGAGAGACATGCAGAGATGGCTTGTCATTGCCTGCCTTAGCATAACAATCCTGGTATTTCTTGGTGGTCTCCCATCCAAATAATAACCAGGATCAACTGTGCTTAGTTTTCTCCTCTCATTCTCTTTCCATGGCTTTCCACGGAGACACATGTCTCTGCAAATGTAAAGAAAATAGCCTTATACTCAGGGCTTTTTCTTGTAGCTGGAACTCCTTTGCCTATTAGGCCACACACCCCTGATGTAGCCAATCCTCCTGGAGCTTACAGTAGGCCCTGTACTAAGAGCCCTGTAAGCTCTGGGAGGATTGGCTACTTCAGGGGGGTGTGGCCTAACAGGCAAAGGAGCTCCTGTTACAAAGAAAAAGCCCTAAGAAGGATCATGAGAAGACCTACTTAGGACTCACCTTCATCTTGGGTAGGATTGCAAGTCCCAGGTGGGAGTGGGGAATCCCACAATTTCATGGGCTCCTTCCTGCCACTGGCCAGCTGGCCGGTGTGGGAGGGAAGCCCCACCCCCAACGGCTACAACCCGGCACAATGTCCTTTATGTGACGACATCATGTGGAAGTGACATCATCATGCCGGGGGACATCACACAGCAATGCTCTGGTATGTGGGGCAAAACTCTATGGTGACCATGTTGCCCTGCCCGCCTTCTGGAAATCTCCCTCCCACCCCCTGCCAGAGACTGCATAGGACCCTAAAACATACTGCCTATATCAGGGGTGTCAAACATCTGACCCGGGGGGCTCCTATCAGGCCGCTGAGCAACTGGCTGTCATCAGCTTCCTTCTCCCTCTCTCTTGCTTCCTTCTGCATCACAGTTTGCTTTGCAAGGCTTGCTCAATCACACAGGAGCTACAGAGCAAAACCTCTATTTCTCCATTGGCTGAGGCTCCTCCCTTGGGGAGGAAGGGGTGGGAGGAAGTGCTCGCAGAGGAGCTACAGAGCAAAGCCTCTATTTTCTCCATCGGCTGAGGCTCCTCCCTTGGGAAAGAAGGGGTGGGAGGAAGTGCTCACAGAGGAGCTACAGAGCAAAGCCTCTATTTTCTCCATTGGCTGAGGCTCCTCCCTTGGGGAAGAAGGAAGGAGAGGAAAAGCTTACTTTCCCAGGCTATCACAATTGCACAGCAGAGCTACTGAGCTAAGTCTTCTATTGGCTGAGACTCCTTCGCCTCGTGGTCCCCTAGGGAGGGAAGGAAGGAAAGAAATAGAGCTTCCTTTGCCCAGTTCCCTGGATCCCATGGGAGAAATACAAAGAAAGCATCTTAAAGACCAACGAGTGCTAATGTTTTAAGCATGTTTTAAGTTTTTCAAAAAAATATTTGTTTGTCTGTGTCCTTTATAAAGTTTATATCTCTTCTACCTAATCTTAAATAGGTGCACGGATGGCTTGGCCCAGCCCAACATGGCCCAGCCCGAAAAGGTCTTATTTATGTCAGATTTGGCCCTCATAACCAATGAGTTTGACACGCCTGGCCTATACATTGTCCTTGACTTTTTTTGTGAAGGAAATATTTTAGCAGTGGGTTCCAATTGGAATAAAGGGTTACCTGGAAGAAGAGAATCTCTTCAGATATGCAAAAACCCACCTGGGCTTCATGTCGTCACACCTGAATTGTGTCCATATGAGCCTATGAGAATTTTCCTGGCTGGACTGCAATTATTGTCCTCTAAAAGTGGAGACGACTGGGGAAGGCAGTGGCAAATCACCCCATAAAAAGGCTGCCAAGAAAACATCGTCATGTGACATCACTCAAGGGGCTGGCAATGACAGGGGGACTGCCTTGACCTTTCCCCAGGGACTGTGTGGATCATTCTGCGGAAGTCTGTAGATCAGGGGTGTCAAACTCATTCGATACGAGGGCCGGATCTGACATAAATGAGACCTTGTTGGGCCGAGCCATGTCGGACTTTGCCGTGTGTGTACCTATTTAAAATTAGGAAACAGATATATAAACTTTATTAAGGACACAGACAAACACAAAAACTTAAAACAAAACTTAAACAAACTTAAACTTAAAACAAAACTTAAAGGTGCCTTCTTTGTATCTCTCCCATGGGATCCAGGGAACTGGGCAAAGGAAGCTCTGGCTCTGTCCTTCCTTCCCCAGGGGACCACAAGGGGGGAGGAGCCTCAGCCAATAGAAGGAAGAGAGGCTTGGCTCAGTAGCTCTGCTGTGCTATTCAGAGAGCCCCGCAAAGCAAGCTCTCCCTCCCTCATTCCTCCCCAAGGGAGGAACCTCAGCCAATGGAGAAAATAGAGGTTTTGCTCTGTAGCTCCTGTGTGATTGAGCAAGCCTGGCAAAGCAAGCTGTGATGCAGAAGGAAGCAAGAGAGAGGGAGAAGGAAGCAGATGATAGCCAGGTGCTCGGGGGCCTGATAGGAGCCCTCCGAGGGCCTGATTCAGCCCCTGGGCCACATGTTTGACACTCCTGCTGTAGATCCTCTATTCAGAAACTGTGGGAATCGTTCTACGGAAGTTGTAAACCCAACCTGTGGCTGAATGTAACATTTGCATTCTTTATTAAGCTTGTCATTTCTTTATACCGGTGAATGAACCGATACAATGCATCCTAAAGTTTCGTCATTCAAGTGGAGTGATTTGTACACGGTGTTATTTACATGGTTGCACAACCCCAAAACTCGGGGCAGATCCTTCTTGCCTCTTGTGCACACAGTTGCAAATGCAGAACATGACCTCGGAGCATCTCGCGCAGAGCACAGCCAATACTGTAAATGACTAAAATTAATACCAGCGTTTTTATGGGCTAATCTTTTGGCGGCTTCAATTTATCAATTGCAAGCCTGTCTAATGCTAGTTGTGGAAGTTAGGGTTGTCCTAAATTAGAGATCCTCCATGACATCCATAGACACAGTTCCCAGCACCCATCAAGTGTTTTTAGAGAGTGGGGCCAAATGGGGCACATGTCCAGGAGGGCTTCAGAGTGACCATTGGGTTGGATAGGTACATTGGCTGGGTACATTAAAATAACATTGCTTGCGTGGCCACTACCAGTGTTGGCTTCCTTCTCTCACCCACCTCTTTCCCAGTGTAATTCTAAAATACTTCTTTTCTCCCTTGCCCTTCAGCTTCTTCTTCTGTGTGTATGGCTCCGCCTCCCGTGGCAGCCATTTTGTGACTTCCCCCGCCACCCTGTGCCAGAATTCCAGTGGTGTCCACAAGACTCAAAAAGGTCGGGGACCTCTGTAGACTTCTCCTTTCTGTAGATGTCTCCTTTCTCCCTCACACCAGGACTTCCTGCATGAGTCATGGCTCCGCCTCCTGAGGCAGCCATTTTGTGACTACCCCCACCACCCTGTGCCAGAATTCCAGTGGTGTCCACAAGACTCAAAAAGGTTGGAGACCTCTGTAGACTTCTCCTTTCTGTATATGTCTCCTTTCTCCCTCACACTAGGACTTCCTGCGTGTGTCATGGCTCCGCCTCCTGAGGCAGCCATTTTGTGACTACCCCCACCACCCTGTGCCAGAATTCCAGTGGTGTCCACAAGTCTCAAAAAGGTCGGGGACTTCTGTAGACTTCTCCTTTCTGTAGATCTCTCCTTTCTTCCTTGCACTTGGGCTTCCTCTGTGTATGGCTCCACCTCCTGTTGCAGCCATTTTGTGACTTCCACCACCATCCTGTGCCAGAATTCCAGTGGTGTCCACAAGACTCAAAAAGGTTGGAGACCTCTGTAGACTTCTCCTTTCTGTAGATGTCTCCTTTCTCCCTCACACTAGGACTTCCTGTGTGTGTCATGGCTCCGCCTCCTGAGGCAGCCATTTTGTGACTACCCCCACCACCCTGTGCCAGAATTCCAGTGGTGTCCACAAGACTCAAAAAGGTGGGGGACTTCTGTAGACTTCTCCTTTCTGTAGATCTCTCCTTTCTTCCTCGCACTTGGGCTTCCTCTGTGTGTATGGCTCCACCTCCTGTGGCAGCCATTTTGTGACTACTCCCACCACCCCGTGCCGGAATTCTAGTGGTGGCCCCAAGACTCAAAAAGGTTAGGGGCCTCTGTGGACTTACATGAAACCAAGCATGCATTTCCTTGGCCATTTTTCACATCCCTAATGGAATGTTGTAAGGAACCATAACCGATAGAAAGTCCTAGCATTCTGTTCTGAGGGCGGGCATTTCAAACTATAGATCCATTTTGCTAATAACCATTAATAACCGCTAATAACCATTAATGGTCAGCTTCCCAGTTCATTCAGAATTGCCTGCTGGCATGAGAGTAACTACAGTGGTTCTTATTTTTGGATAACCATGCGGTCCCTCTTGCTGACATGGCTTACTATCTTATAAAATATGTAAGGATTTTCCACTTCGTTTTCTGTAGTATACGAAAGACAAAGAGACATTAATGCAGGTAGCATTGATCGGTATCCATTGATCATCGGAGGAGCGCCAAAGATGGGAGCATCGTTCTGGGGTGAGATTCTTTTTAGAGAGCGGCAGCATCAATAATACCATTTTACGCGATGTTCAGAGAGTCCCAAGATATGCTACAATAATGCCTTTAAGTAGCGCAGCTCTAACTTTTCCTTCCTTCTAAGCCTTTATGGGTTTCGCTTTCAAACAATGGGTTGGGAATCAAACGAGTCTGAACAAAAGGTAGGACTGGATCCCCCAAAATCCAGTATCAGGCTGGGCATTCCTACTGGATTCAAATGAGAATTTCAGCTCCTTAGCCTTCATGGCCCTTGTGTTTAGAAGCCAATGAAGATGTCAAGTGTGTAGTCTAACACTAAACGTCTTTATCCAAACATAACTCCCACTATTTTCACCAGCATTTAATGCTAAAAAAAACCTGTGCCCAGCCTACTGTCTACAGGAGAGCCAGTTTGGTGTAGTGGTTAAGAGCGAGGACTCCAACCTGGGAGAACCGGGTTTGATTCCCCACTCCTCCACAAGGCTGCTGCTAATGTGACGTTGGGTCAGTCACAAGTTCTCTCAGAGCTGTTCTCTCAAGGGAAGTTCTTTCAGAGCTCTCTCAGCCCCACTTACCTCAGGGTGTCTATTGTGGGGAAGGGAAGGAGATTGTAAACTGCTCTGAGAGAAGGGTGAGGTGTAAAACCAGTCTCCTCCTCCTCCCCCTCCTCCTCCTTTGTGGGGGTACAGTGGGAGGGCTACTAATGTCCTGGCCCCACTGGTGGACCTCCTGATGGCACCTGCTTTTTTTGGCCACTGTGTGACACAGAGTGTTGGACTGGATGGGCCATTGGCCTGATCCAACATGGCTTCTCTTATGTTCTTATGTCTGGGGCAGTGATGCCCTGTATTCTTGGTCCTGGGGGGGGGCACAGTGAAAGGGCTTCTAGTGTCCTGGCCCCACTGGTGGACCTCCTGATGGCACCTGCTTTTTTTGGCCACTGTGTGGCACAGGGTGTTGGACTGGATGGGCCATTGGCCTGATCCAACATGGATTCTCTTATGTTCTCATGTTCTCCTCCTTCTTCCTTTTACAAACTAGATGGACTAGTGTGCTGATGAGGTCAGGAATAGTGTTATCCTGTCCCAAGCTGCGGTGGCTGTAGAAAGCACCTTCCAGTGGCAGTTAAGTTATGGTGACTCCATAGGGTTTTCAAGGCAAGAGATGTTCAGAGGTGGTTGGCCATTGCCTGCCTCTGCCTAGCAACCCTGGATTCCCTTGGTGGTCTCCCATCCACGTACTCACCAGGGCTGACCCTGCTCAGCTTCTGAGATCTGATAAGACTGGGCTAGCCTGGGCCGTCCAGGTCAAGGCAAGAGATGTTCAGAGGTGGTTTGCCATTGCCTGCCTCTGCCTAGCAACCCTGAATTCCCTTGGTGGTCTCCCATCCACGTACTCACCAGGGCTGACCCTGCTCAGCTTCTGAGATCTGATAAGACTGGGCTAGCTTGGGCCGTCCAGGTCAAGGCAAGAGATGTTCAGAGGTGGTTTGCCATTGCCTGCCTCTGCCTAGCAACCCTGGATTCCCTTGGTGGTCTCCCATCCACGTACTCACCAGGGCTGACCCTGCTCAGCTTCTGAGATCTGATAAGACTGGGCTAGCCTGGGCCATCCAGGTCAAGGCAAGAGATGTTCAGAGGTGGTTGGCCGTTGCCTGCCTCTGCGTAGCACCCCTGTGCTACCTTGGTGGTGTCCCATCCAAGCCCTAACCAGGACGGAATCTGCTTAGCTTCCTGAGATCTCATGACATCGTGGAGGCATGGACCAGTCCAGGGTCTTGCCTATTTTTGAGTGACAACCTTCTAAGCCTATTGCTTTTCAGAATGCCAAGGGTGTAGTTCTGTTCAGGATGACCATGGAAAGATCCCACACTGCTATTACTGCGTCGAATTTGATAGGCAGTGTGCTGTGAAGATTAGAGTGTGGGTGCAATCACAGCAGAGATCTGGCGCAACCTAGCCATACCTCCCATCCGGATTTAATGTGTGTGATCACACACACAAATCTGCACCCTCCCCGAGTCCTGCTTGTAGGTACCTCTTCTTAGAACTGGCTTGGACAGATTAAATCGCTATCAGCAGGAGCTTTTTTTTTTTGTAGCAGGAACTCCTTTGCATATTAGGCCACACACCCCGGATGTAGCCAATCCTCCAGGAGCTTACAGTAGGCCCTGTAAGAAGAGCCCTGCGAGCTCTTGGAGGATTGGCTACATCAGGGGGCGTGGCCTAAGATGCAAAGGATTTCCCGCTACAAAAAAAGCCCTGGCTACCAGGATCTTCCCAGTAGCAAATTTCTACTATGAAGAAGGGTGAAAACGCTTGGGGCTCTTTAGCTTGGAGAAATGTCGACTGCGGGGTGTCATGACAGAGGTTTACAAGATTATGCATGGGATGGAGAAGGTAGAGAAAGAAGTACTTTTCTTCCCTTTCTCACAATACAAGCACTCGTGGGCAGTCAATGAAATTGCTGAGCAGTCGGGTTAGAACGGATAAAAGGAAGTCCTTCTTCACCCAAAGCGTGATTAACATGCGGAATTCACTGCCACAGGAGGCGGCGGCAGCTACAAGCATAGACAGCTTCAAGAGGGGATTGGATAAGCATATGGAGCAGAGGTCCACAGCGGCTATTAGCCACAGCATTTTATTGGAACTGTCTGGGGCAGTGATACTCTGTATTCTTGGTGCTTGGGGGGTGGCACAGTGGAAGGGCTTCTAGTCCCAATTGTGAACCTCCTGATGGCACTTGGGGGGGGGGGGGGGAGGGGGTTGGCCACTTTTTGATACAGAGAGTGTTGGACTGGATGGGTCATTGGCCTGATCCAACATGGCTTTTCTCATGTTCTTATGTTTAGTGTATGTGGGACATGTTTCCTGGGTCTCTGAACATCCAGGGTACATGATGCAACCGCCCTGCAAGCGCACGGAGTGTATGAATGCTCTTCTTGTGTGTGCAGCCTGTGCATAAGAGAACACTGGCTTTTTCAACCTGGGATACTGCCGCACCAAATTCCTTGTGTGATCGCACCCTATGATCCGGGAGTCCCGGGTTTGAATCTCTGCTCAGCCATGGAAGCTTGACTTTGGGTCAGTCACACACTCTCCAACGACTTCATCTCACAGGGCTGTTGTTAGGATAAATTAAGAAGAGGGGAGGATTATGGAAGCAGCTTTCGGTCTCCACTGAGAAGAAAAGCCAGATGTAAATGAGGTGAATTACGCAATAAACCTGAGGTCCTTTTATATAATGGATACATATTTTTTCCTGGTGAATTAAAAACCTCACACACAGCTCAAACATCTAGGACTAAAGATTTGTTTTTGTTTCATTGGCTATTTTTTGTTGTTCAGTTGCACAGTCGAGTCCGACTCTTTGCGACCCCATGGACAAAGTCACACCAGGCCCTCCTGTCTTCCACCAACCTTCGAAGTCTGCTCAAATTCGTGTTTGTTACATCAGTAACGCTGTCCAGCCATCTCATCTTTTGCCGTCCCCTTCTTCTTTTGCCTTCTTTCTTTCCCAGCATCAGGGTCTTCTCCAGGGAGTGCTCCCTTCTCATTGGGTGGCCAAAGTATTTGAGCTTCAGCTTCAGCATCTGACCTTCCAGGGAACAGTCAGGGTTGATTTCATGTTAGTCACATCAGTAACGCTGTCCAGCCATCTCCTTTTTTGCCATCCCCTTCTTCTTTCGCCTTCTGTCTTTCCTAGCATCAGGATCTTCTCCAGTGAGTGCTCCCTTCTCATTGGGTGGCCAAAGTATTTGAGCTTCAGCTTCAGCATTTGACCTTCCACTGAACAGTCAGGATTGATTTCCCTTAGGACTGACTGATTGGATCTTCTTGCAGTCCAAGGGACTCTCAAGGTTCTTCTCCAGCACCGCAGCTCAAAAGGATCTATTCTTCTGCACTCGGACTTCCTTATGGTCCAACTCTCACAGCCATGCATTACTACTGGAAATACCTTCTCTTTGACTATATGGACTTTTGTTGGCAGGGTGATGTCTCTACTTTTTATTATTTTTTATTATTTTATTTTTACTTAGTTAGCTTGCTGCAATTTGTGGTTGTAATAAGAAGCCATAATAACAACACATCTTGTATATTGGTTTGAAAATGATACGAGAGACTGTAATTTATTTAGTTGTCTATACATAAGGTAAAAGGTAAAAGCAGTCCCCTCGTTTTTGACTCTGGGGTGATGGTGCTTTCACAACATGTTCACGGCAGACTTTTTACAGTGTGGTTTGCCCTTGCCTTCCCCAGTCATCTGCACTCCCCCCCCCCCCCAGCAAGCCGGGGACTCCTTTGACCGACTTCAGAAGGATGGAAGGCTGAGTCAACCAGGAGCCGGCTACCTGAACCAGCTTCCGCTGGGATCAAACTCAGGTTGTGAGCTAAGGGCTCCGACTGCAGTACTGCAGCTTTACCACTCTGCGCCATGAAGCACTTTGCTGTCTATACATAAAAGAGTTTAAAATGGAAAAAAAAAATAATATTGCACGATTTTAATGTTTGTGGGGAAAGAGGTTGTTTCAATATTCAGTTTTTTCTACCATTTCTTCTATTTTTGCTGTTGTTTTTAAATTTTTGTAAACTGACTTGAGTCTTTGATCAATTTCGCACTAGACCTTTAATCTTGGCCTAGCCTTGTCCCCAAATTGACATCTACACTAGAATCAGAGAAACCAACTCTATGACTCTGTTGGTGATTACAGTCTGGCATTTAGGGCCGATTCAGAGACGTCTCTGAAATCGACCCCAAAAATCCTTCCACACACAAACATCTGCCGCCCGTCCTTGTCAGGTACTCACCCCATCTTCCGGCCTCCGCAGTGTGACTCAAAAAGCTGCCACTTCCGAAGTGGTAGCAAATATCTGAGCCAGTCGCCTCCTTGGCGTCTGCAAGTGGAAGGGCACCTTGGCGGTGTGAAACTGCCAAGCTGCCCCAAGTCGCATCTGGCTACTGTGACTACTGAAAATGTATGGGGGAAAATGTGACAGGAATGGTGCGCAACAGCCATCTGAACATGCCCCTGTCGCCCCATGGACAGGATGCTATTTCTATGTGCCTAGTAGACAGGCCAGATTCAAAGCAGAACATCACTCTGGCCTCCCCCCCCCCTTCTATAACCAAAGGATGCATAATAAATCCATCTGGACCCAGGATTTTTAGAGTAACCTTGTATTAACGGTGCAGAGTGCCTCTCCCCCAGATTCACACAGCCAGGTCTTATCGGTTCTCAGAGAATGTGTGAGAAAGGGAGATGTTTTAATTAGCTGACATTCCTTAGTCATAAAAGAGATACTAGCGAGTAGCCTTTGAACCCGTGACTCAAATTGCATCTTTATGTTATCCTTTTGAAGTTATCTGTAAGCTATCCTTTTGAAGTTCTCCTATAAGTTACTATTCAATACTGTGGACGTCATTACTTCCAAGGAGTCTGTCCTTGGCCAAGCTATGGAGTTTTTACAATCAAGCAACTTTTGATTAAAGAACAAAAGCTTGATTATTGAGAAATATCGATGCTTGACAGGCTTGTGGGGGAGCGTGTGGAGGCTTCAGGACGGCTCTTTTTGTGCTGTCCCGATTTGGGACGCCTCCCATCCGCCCCCAAATGCCTGTCTGTGTTCAGCTGATGATTCTATGATTTGAGTGTAGAATGTCAGCTTAGGGACAGGATTGAAGGTCTAGTTAAACCAGGATTAAAGGTCTAGTGCGAAACTGGTCTTTGTGAGAAAGGCATGGTCTAAGCTGAGACTGAATTGCGTGCAAGAAATTCATTGGGCTCCTCTTCTCCGCGGCGCTTCTGTCTGATTTCACAGCAGCTGCCGCGGGGCTGCAACTCGCTCTGCCTCTTTCCCGCGGCAAGCGAGATCCTCTGAAAACCAGTTTCTGCCATGGGAAAGAGGCGGAGTGAGTTGCAGCTTGTGCAAAATCAGACAGAAGCACCGCAGAGAAGAGGAGGTACAAGACCGGTACAAGGCTAGTGGGGAATCAGTTTCAGTTTACCTTTTTTTTTTGCAATATACTTCTCGAGAGATTTATTCACTGCACTCGGTGTTGTGCTTCTTCGGCTGGGCAAAGCCCTGCTCTATTAACCAAATAGCCCAATGGAAGTCATCGTCGGGCAGACTTTTCCCTTTTCCCTTTCTTTGAAATGGCTCGTTTTGCAAGGATCGTCATTAAAGGTAGCTCCTATTCAGGAAAGTGTCAAAGGATCTGTCAGCCAACTCAACGCATTTCTTCACTCTTCGACTCAATGTGTTTCGTCACTCATTTACACTAGTTTGCCTGTGCTCCTCATAGGGTTGTCATCCTCCAGTTGGCACCTGGAGATCTCCTCCTATAACAATTGATCTCCCAGACAACCAAGATCAGTACCTCGGGAGAAATAAGCTCATTCAGACGGTGGAGATGCTGGGGAATGAACCAGGGACCTTCTGCATGCAAGCAGAGGGTCCTCTGCTGAGTCACAACCCCTCCCCTAAATACCTGTAATCAGGGCTCACTTGGTAACAGGAACTCCTTTGCATATGAGGCCACATACTCTTGATGTAGCCGATCCTCCTGGAGCTTACAGTAGGCCCTGTACAAAGAGCCCTGTAAGCCGGGGTGGAATTCTAAGAGAAGCTCCTTTGCATCTTAGGCCACGCCCCCCTGATGTAGCCGATCCTTCTGGACCTTACAGTAGGCCCTGTACGAAGAGCCCTGTAAGCTCTTGGATTGGCTACAGGGGTGGAATTCTAGCAGTCCTGTAAGAACTGCCTGTAAGAACATGACATGGGGAAGGTGATACCTCCCATCTTCTGCTTCAAGACCAGGAATTTCTAACCATATTTGTAAGAAATTTAAGTGTCAGTGACCTCTGATCCCATTGTCCTGCCTTTAACAAAGCAATGCAGCAAATGCAAAACATCATTTTATTCCAGGGAGAATAAAGGAAAACCCTTATATGATCCTTGGGCACCACATTTTAAGAAGGACGTAGACAAGCTGGAAAGGATCCAGAGGAGGGCGACGGAGATGGTGAGGGGTCTGGAGACCAAGTCCTATGAGGAAAGGTTGAAGGAGCTGGGGATGTTTAGCCTGGAGAGGAGGCGGCTGAGAGGTGATAGGATCACCATCTTCAAGTACTTGAAGGGCTGTCCTATAGAGGATGGTGCGGAATTGTTTTCTGTGGCCCCAGATGGTAGAACCAGAACCAATGGGTTGAAATTAAATCAAAAGAGTTTCTGGCTCAACATTAGGAAGAACTTCCTGACCGTTAGAGCGGTTCCTCAATGGAACAGGCTTCCTTGGTAGGTGGTGGGCTCTCCTTCCTTAGAGGTTTTTAAACAGAGGCTAGATGGCCATCTGACAGCAATGCAGATCCTGTGAATTCAGGGGGAGGTATTTGTGAGTTTCCTGCATTGTGCAAGGCGTTGGACTAGAGGACCCTGGAGGTCCCTTCCAACTCTATGATTCTATGATCCAACCAGTAAAGCAAGAAGATTTTTTTTTTGTCACCATGTGGCACCTAATCACAGACTATTTATTTCAACAGGGTGTATCACCTGTTAATAAATATTACAAATCTTTGCTGTTCTTTTTTTTTTGGGGGGGGGGATGCACTTACTTTAGAATGTGCATAGATGCTATTATTCATTGCTTAGCAAACTTACCTAAATTAGAAACTAAAAACTGAGTTTTGATTGAAATAAAACATTGGTTTTGACCTTTAAAGGGCTGGTTATGACCTCTAAAGCCCTTTATGGTCTAGGACCTGCCTACCTTAGGGACCGTCTCTCCCCACATTTTCCCCAGAGAGTGCTGAGATCGGGGTCTCAGAACCTCCTTACAATCCCTGGGCCAAAGGAGGCCCGTCTGAAAACAACTAGGGACAGGGCCTTTTCGATTGCAGCCCCCTGTTGGTGGAACCAGCTCCCGGAGGAGGTGAGGGCCCTGCGGAATCTCGGACAGTTCCACAGGGCCTGTAAGACAATCCTCTTCCGACTGGCATACAACTGACCGATATCTGAATATCCAAATTCATGAACATCTGAACATTGGAATACTTGAAGAACCGACTTTTAGGGAAGATGTAGCATGGTATATTGATAAATGTTTTTATGTATTGTATTGTATTAATTATTAATGTATTTTAAGCTGATTTATTATTAGAGTTTTATGTTGTAAGCCGCCCTGAGCCCGCTTCGGTGGGGTAGGGCGGGATATAAATCGAAATAAATAAATAAATAAATGGTACTATTTTACAGATTACTTATAACGCTTTATTTATTACCTGCGCTTCATATGTATAACGCAGCGGGCTCAATGCATGGTAGAGGCGAGGTGGTAGTGAATCATCAGCTCTTTATTGATTACACATAAGATACGCATAAGACTGGCTAACTGGGCCCACAGGGCTAACTATATTTATTTTATTTATTATGTATTGATTTGATTTGATTTATATCCCGCCCTACCCCACCGAAGTGGGCTCAGGGCGGCTCACAACATAAAAGTTCTAACAATAAAATTAAAAATTAAAAATACGATAGCATTAAGATACAAAAAATACAATAGCGATTTACATAATTAAAAGATTAATATCAATACATCAATCCAACAGTGTGTAATCTATAGACTTCCTTCAGTATTTTGGTGCCGGTCAGTTATAAGCCGGCCGGAAGAGGACTGTCTTACAGGCCCTGTGGAACTGTCCAATATCCCGCAGGGCCCTGACCTCTTCCGGTAACTGGTTCCACCAGCAAGGGGCTGTGATTGAGAAGGCCCTGTCCCTGGTTGACTTCAAGCGGGCCTCCTTTGGCCCGGGGATTACAAGCAGATTTTGAGAGGCAGATCGCAGTACTCTCTGGGGGACATATACACTCTCGTGTTCCCGCACAAGCGTTTGATTGGTCCATTCAAACCAGCAGGGGGCCCGTGATTGGAGCAGGGCAGCAGGGTTTCGGATCCTGCTGCCCATTGTTCCCAAGTCCCCAAGCTCTGGCTGTCTGGCTCCAATGAGCCCTGCAGGAACACGCTTTCAGTTCTCACTTGAGTCCGCGTACATTACAGTATGTAAAGATGTTATTCTTTGTATTTTATTATTTAGTTTTTTTAAAAAATGACAATTATATTTTTTTAAAACTGCAAAACAAAAGCATTAAACTCTGTATAGTACACAGACCGAATTTTCTCCTGCTTATAGAAGCAACAGTAAATTGTAATGTAATGTAATGTAATGTAATGTAATGTAAAATTTTATTTATATCCCGCCCTCCCCCGCTGAAGCAGGCTCAGGGCGGCTAACAGCATTTCAAGTAAACAATACAGTAATAAAAACATTAAATTCACATTAAAATTCACATTAAAATCAGTCACAATGCACAATTAAGGGACACAATTGGGCCCAGTGAGGCTTCAGGACTTGGCTTAAAAAACCAGTGGACCCTGCAAGCTTGCTTATACCAGAGTAGGAAGAAGAAGAAGAAGAAGAAGAAGAAGAAGAAGAAGAAGAAGAAGAAGAAGAAGAAGAAGAAGAAGAAGAAGAAGAAGAAGAAGAAGAAGAAGAAGAAGAAGAAGAAGAAGAAGAAGAAGAAAAGAAGGAGGAGGAGGAAGAGGAGAAGGAGGAGAAGAAGAAGGTTATATTGGATTTATATCAAAATCTCCTTTACCTTCCTCCCCCACAACAGACACCCTGAGAGTTAGGTAGGGCTGAGAGAGCTCTCCCAGAAGCTGCTCTTTCAAGGACAACTCCTACGAGAGCTATGGCTGACCCAGGGCCATTCCAGCAGCTGCAAGTGGAGGAGGGGGAGTCAAACCCGGTTCTCTCAGATAAGAGTCCGCACACTTCACCACTACGCCAAACTCACAATGACCTAACAGCAATACCTGCCTCCATAGCCTGGCAACTACCTGGAGGGGAGAGCTGGCATACCTCACCTCCCTGTTTATCATTATTACATCACCCCGATCAATCTTTTGCGGCTCAATGCATCGTAAATGTAGCTTTGATCATTCGCTACACTTTGTTAGTATTTATCAGCTCCAGGACGGAGCTAATCTGAAACAGCAGAGGGAAAGGAGCCTTCGTCACCGAGCAGGATAGCCAGATTTTCGATATATGCATTTTTTAATCCCCATCCTGGAAAAATTATTCAAACAACGGTGAGTTGTTCTGTCCAGGAAGGACAAAGAGAACATTCCTCTGTCTACGTAGAAAAAAAAATATGGCAAGAGGTAATCTTCACTAATGAACGATAGGCGAATGATTATCTCCGGAGCAGATTTCCTTCAGAACAATCCGGGCTGCCCCATTCAGTCAACTTTGGAATGTCTCTTGCCTTGGAAACCCTAACAGAGATCAGAGGTAGAATTCTAGCAGGAGCTCCTTTGCATATTAGGCCACACACCCTGATGTAGCCAATCCTCCAAGAGCTTACAGTAGGCCGTGTACGAAGAGCCCTGTAAGCTCTTGGAGGATTGGCTACATCAGGAGTGTGTGGCCCAGGGATGGAATTCTAGCAGAAGCTCCTTTGCATATTAGGCCACGCCCCCTGATGCAGCCAATCCTCCTGGAGCTTACAGTAGGCCCTGTACGAAGAGCCCTGTAAGCTCTGGGAAGATTGGCTACATCAGGGGTGTGTGGCCCAGGGATGGAATTCTAGCAGAAGCTCCTTTGCATATTAGGCCACACCCCCTGATGTAGCCAATCCTCCAAGAGCTCACAAGGCTCATTTTTGTAAGCTCTTGGAGGATTGGCTACATCAGGGGTGTGTGGCCTAATATGCAAAGGAGCTCCTGCTAGAATTCCACCCCTGCCAGGGATCAAGAAAAAGAGGAGGAAGAGGAGAAGGTGGAGATTGAATTTATACCCCACCCTTTGCTCAGAGTGGCTTACAATGTCCTTTCTCTTCCCGTCCCCGCAACAGAACTGCTCTTGAGCAGAACAGCTCTGAGTTCTGACTGACCCAAGGTCACTCCAGCAGCTGCATGTGCAGGAGGGGGGAGGGGAGGAAATCAAACCCAATTCTCCCAGTTTAGAACTGGGGCACTTAACCAATATACCAAACTGGGTCTCCAGTATATATTCCGATGTGTTTTCAGAGCTCCTTGTCTATCTTGAATCTAGGAGAAGCTGCAAGAATCGCTCAAGTAGAAATCGCCTCTCACAGGAATGGGTTCTTCGCCAACCGGGTTCGGCTGTCCCGACCCCCGGAAGCCTTTTGCCCAAATGGCATTTTCATCTACACCCATTCGGAAAGAAAATTGCACCAGGGCCGAGTTTCGAAAACGCAGCAGCATATTTTACGCAGGCTTTTGAAGTGAAGGACCTGCCAAGCAAATCCAAACTTTCGTAACCGGCAACATCTTGTAGCAATGAATTTGGTTGAAGGGAACAGGTTAAAACGAGTTCAGCTTGATGTGGTTTTTTATTTGTTTTGTCTTTAAAAGTGCAAGAGAATGAAATAAAAAAGAAAAGAACAGGCCTCTGAGGGTGCAGTGTTGTAATACCCTTTTGCTTGCTGACTGCTCATGTAGGACCAGCGGGAGGGGACTACTGAAAGTGAAAGGTACAGCCAAATTCTGAATCATCGCTTATAATCCAGACTCATTGCCAAAAACTTGGAATGCAACAAATTTCATAGGCATGTACAACTCTCACAGGAGCGCCAGCACAAATGTAATTCTGTGTGTGTGTTTACTCAGAAACAGGGGTGGAATTCTAGCAGGTTCTCCTTTGCATATTAGGCCACACCTCCCTGATGTAGCCAATCCCCCAAGAGCTTACAAGGCTCTCGTTTGTAAGCTCCTGGAGGATTGCCTACATCAGGAAGGTGTGGCCTAATATGCAAAGGAGCTCCTGCTAGAATTCTACCCCTGCTCAGAAGTAAATCCCCATTCTATAGGGTTTTGTGGGGGGGGAAATATGCCGAGAAATATATTCGTTCACAAATTGCCTAACCACCACGAACAGCTGGAAAATTCATGACGGTTGACTTGCCCGAAACTTCACTTTGTGAGCCATGAACCAGCCAAAATTCATCACAAAGTTTAGTTTGTGAACCAGTTTGCGCCCATTCCTTATGATGAATCAGAGCTGTGTGAGTACTATGGACAAATCAACCCTCAACTTATGCTACTCAGTCTTTAAAAAACCAAAATCCAGGGGTGGAATTCTAGCAGGAGCTCCTTTGCATCTTAGGCCACACACCCCTGACGTAGCCAATCCTCCAAGAGCTTACAAGGCTCTTTTTTTGTAAGCTCTTGGAGGATTGGCTACATCAGGGGTCTGTGGTCTAATATGCAAAGGAGCTCCTGCTAGAATTCCACCCCTGCCGAAATCACTTCTAGATCAACACGTTATTCCAATATTCTTGGAAGAATGGAAACAAGTGGCAAATGTGAAGGCAATTTCCAGAAATTAGCTAGTGGTTCACTGATGGTTCACAGTTAGGGGCGTGCAAAAAACAAAATCGATATTTGTTTAGATTCAGGAATATTGAATCTGAAAAATATTGATATTTGCTGATATCCCTGAATCCTAAGACCTGTATGGTATTCAGATTCAGGACTTTTTTTTGGAAATCTCAGTTTCTGGCTCCACTATATTCTACGGGGACTTAATTGTCAATGGTTCCCATAGAGTATAATGGGGTTAATCTGGGGGTCCGGAGGGTTGGTTTGTTGAGGTACAGGCACCAAATTTGCAGTATAGCCACTGGTGCCTCTCCTACAACCCCACCTCAAATTTCACAAATGTTTGGACCAGGGGGTCTAATTGTAAGGCGCCTCCATCCTTTTTTTTTCCTTCCAAATTTGAACATTTTTATTGAAACGTAAAAGTAGCTTACAATCCATAAGACAAAAAGTTCACCGTTAGAACCAACAGAAATAGCATCGTAAGCTTAGTAGACAAAATACATAACAAAAACAACATTTAAAAACAAAATACCAACTGAAGATAATAATATTTATGATGGTTATAACACAGTAATTAAATTTCAATGGTGGGGGAAAGGTGTTTAAAGGGATTGTGGTCCCTTTATATGCCTTCAATAAGCTGTGAGTAAACTCCAAAGGTGCTTAAAGGGCTCTCAGTCCCTTTAAATGCCTTCTCCAAGGGGCAAGGTGCTTAAAGGGACTGTGATCCCTCTAAATGCTAATTAGCAGCTATCCAGCATTCCCGAAAAATCCCGGTGCAGGATTGCCTTCTCCCACTTGGAGATCTGGAGGTGGGGCCCGAAGATGGCCAGGTTTGTGGAGTGCGGCACGTTATACTGCCCCAGAGTCTTTCTTCCAAAGCTGCCATTATCTCCAGGGGAAACTGATTTTGGTCATCTGGAGATCCATTGTAGCAGTGGGAGATCTCCAGGTGCCACCTGGAGAATGGCATCCCTAACACATTATGACTTTCATGCCTATCATGCCAGGTGCATCCCAGGTGCTCCTGTCATGGCAGGTGCATGAACATTTCTCCAAAACCAGAGGAGTCAGGAAATCATGGATGCTGTAAGGCGCCATACCATTGGTAGAGTTCTAGCAGGAGCTCCTTTGCATATCAGGCCACACACCCCTGATGTTGCCAGTCCTCCAAGAGCTTACAAAAAAGAGCCTTGAAATCTCTTGGAGGATTGGCTACACCAGAGGGGGGGTGGCCTGATATGCAAAGGAGCTCCTGCTAGAATTCCACCCCTGCGCCATACGATGGCCAAGCCCGACAGCTGCATTTCCTGTCTCTAGTTTTTGATTCTGACTTAGGCGGGCACATCGTATTTTAACATTTCAAGCCTGCTTTCCCGACTCTGCAAGGTTTCGAACTCCACGGAAACTTCAAAAGGCCACGCGGTCAACACGACAATTAAAAATTAACTACGTTAAACGAGATGGTGTCGAATGGTCCTGGGTACGTCTGGATCATTTCTATCAAATGGTTCTGTGGAGTCATGTTTTTTGAGCTGGAGCAGCGTATTATGTCTTTGGAATGATATCATAAGTACTCTCTCCATCCTGACTATCGAAAGGCCTCACTGTAGGCTAAGACACAGGGCTTTTTTTTTTTTTTGTAGCAGGAACAACCTTTGCATATTAGGCCATACCCCCCGATGTAGTCAACCCTCCAAGAGCTTACAGGGCTCTTCGTACAGGGCCTACTGTAAGCTCTTGGAGGATTGGCTACATCAGGGGTGCGTGGTCTAATATGCAAAGGAGTTCCTGCTACAAAAAAAAACCCTGCTAAGACACATTCCTCAATGCAGCTGTGAAGGTCATCTGTTATCTGTACAGCCAGAGACAATAACTTTTGATTCTTCTGAAAGCCGTCTAGGACTGGTGAGGGGGTGGGGGTGGGGGGGGACACCTGCCTAAGGATACCTTTTGAATTCTCTTCCTGCACTCGCTTCAAGCCTAGTCGCTTATGTGACTAACAGATGGGATAAGTTATAAATGTATTGTTTGGCCCTGTTGGGTCAGTTCTAACAAAGAACATCTTGACCCTGAACATAATGCTCATTTAAATAAAGCCTTATTTGAGTTACACCAAAGAGGCTGAGTAAATGAGAACTGTGCAGAACTTGACATGGGGGGGAGGGGGTGGAATAGAGTCTGGCTATATTTTGATGCTCAACAGTTAAAAAAAAAAGTATGCCAAATACATGCCCCTCCAAAAAGAACTATTCTTTGTCATCTGGAGATCAGTTGTACTCTCAGGAGATCTCCAGCCCCCACCTGGAAGCTGGCATCCCTACCCAATGGCTTCTCTAGAGCTACAAAACATAGTGTACCACAAAACTTTTACACAAGTTTTCAAATGGCTACCCAGAAAGCTAGCATAGTGTAGCGGAGAACTAGGTTCGATTCCTCACGCCTCCACAAGAGGCCTGCTGCACGACCTTGGTCCAGTCAGTTTTCTCAGAACTTTCCCAGCCCCACCTGCCTACAGGGTGTCTGTTGTGGGGAAGAGAAAGGCAAGGAGATTGTAGGCCGCTTTGAGATGCATGAGGTCTGCCGGGTGACCTTGGGCCAGTCACCATTGTCTCAGAACTCTCTCAGCCGCACCTACCTCACAAGGTGTCTGTTGTAGGGAGAGGCAAGGGAAGGCTATTGTGAGCTGCTCTGAGACTCTTTAAAGTAGAGAAAGGCAGGGACTTGCTCTTCCCCTTCTTCTCCTCCTTCTTCCCCTCCTTCTCCTTATTTTTTTCTCCTCCTCCTCCTTCTTTTTCTTCATTTTCTTTATCTCCTTCTCCTTATTTCTTCTTCTTCTCCTCCTCCTTCTTCTCCTCGTCCTCCTCCTTCTCCTCCTTCTTCTCCTCCTCTTCCTTCTTCTCCTCGTCCTTGTCCTCCTTCTTTTTCTTCTTTTTCTTCATCTTCTTTATCTCCTTCTCCTTATTTCTTCTTCTTCTCCTCCTCCTCCTCCTTCTCCTCCTTTTTCTTCTTCTTCCTCACTTTCAAAAGCCCCATATCTCTGAAAATGTGGGTCCAATCTATGGATGCTGCATCCTTTCATAGGAAGCTCTGGGGGAAACTGCTCTCTCTTGCGTTTGCTTGCTGCCACGCTGATTTTGGGAAAGTAGGCTGAGGCAGGTTGCCGCTCTTTCAGAAAGCGTGACAGACCATCCACATTGCTTTAAGCCGCATGGCTTACTCTGCAACCCTGTGCTCAGGGCTGGCCCTAGACTGTCCGGCACCCTAGGCAAGGCTGACTTCTGGTGCCCCACCCCTGCGCTGATAATGTCATCCAGTCACATCGGGGGGAGCATCCAATATGGCACCTCCAAAAGGCCAGCACGCTAGGCAACCGCTTAGTTTGCCTAGTGGCACTGCTGGCCGGCCTTGCCTGTGCTGAATTCCTCCCATCTAAGCCCATTGAAGTCAATGGACTTAGAACAGAGTAGATCTGCATGAGATTGTTCAGTCAGTCGTCTGCAGCTATTATCTAGGCGAAACCACCCGGGAAAGCTCCTTTTGAGGATTCGCTCAGTCTTTTCGTAGGTTTTCAGTGACCGTATTGGCAGTAATCCTCATTTTATTATCTGTGTATTGGCTGCAGTCCTAAACATACTTGTTCAAGGCGTGGACCTTTGATTTCAGTGGTGCTTCTTTACGAAGGCCCTGATGTTATGGACAAACAAACATTCTGTTCTGCCGATGCGTGACAGACAGGCCTTCTTCGTCACCAGAATGGCAGTATCAGGTCACAGAAACAAAGGTCACATTCTGTCTGTGTCTGTCTTTCTCTCATCTGTCTGTCTGTCTCTCTCATCTGTCTGTCTTTCTTTCTTTCTGTCTGTCTGTCTCTCTCTCTCTCTCTCTCTCATCTGTCTGACTGTCTGTCTTTCTCTCTCATCTGTCTGTCTCTCTCTCTTTGTCATCTGTCTGTCTGTCTTTCTCTCTCTCTCTCTCATCTGTCTGTCTCTCATCTGTCTTTCTGTCTCTCTCTCTCATCTGTCTGACTGTCTGTCTCTCTCATCTGTCTGTCTGTCTCTCTCTCTCATCTGTCTGACTGTCTGTCTCTCTCTCTCTTATCTGTCTGACTGTCTGTCTGTCTGTCTCTCTCTCATCTGTCTGTCTGTCTGTCTCTCTCATCTGTCTGACTGTCTCTCTCTCTCTCTCTCATCTGTCTGTCTGTCTGTCTCTCTCTCTCATCTGTCTGTCTGTCTCTCTCATCTGTCTGACTGTCTGTCTTTCTCTCTCATCTGTCTGTCTCTCTCTCTTTGTCATCTGTCTGTCTGTCTTTCTGTCTCTCTCTCTCTCTCATCTGTCTGTCTCTCATCTGTCTTTCTGTCTCTCTCTCTCATCTGTCTGACTGTCTGTCTGTCTCTCTCTCTCATCTGTCTGTCTGTCTGTCTCTCTCTCTCATCTGTCTGTCTGTCTGTCTCTCTCTCTCATCTGTCTGTCTCTCATCTGTCTTTCTGTCTCTCTCTCTCATCTGTCTGACTGTCTGTCTGTCTCTCTCTTATCTGTCTGACTGTCTGTCTGTCTGTCTCTCTCTCATCTGTCTTTCTGTCTGTCTCTCTCATCTGTCTGACTGTCTCTCTCTCTCTCTCTCATCTGTCTGTCTGTCTGTCTGTCTCTCATCTGTCTTTCTGTCTCTCTCTCTCATCTGTCTGACAGTCTGTCTGTCTCTCTCTCATCTGTCTGTCTGTCAGTCTCTCTCTCTCTCTCTCATCTATCTATCCAGGGCTGATTTAAGCTTCATCAATAACTAATTTTGAAATATGACCAGGGTACTGGAAGGACCCTCACTGGTCTGATCCAGCAGGGCTCTTCTGATGCTCTAAGGAAGGCCTTGGCCTATCTGCCCTGTTGTTGGCCCTCCAGAGGAACTGATTGGCCACTGTGTGAGACAGGATGCTGGACTAGGTGGGCCAATGGTCTGATCCAGCAGGGCTCTTCTGATGTTCTTCTCAGAGGAAGGCCTCAGTCTCTCTGCTCTTTTGTTGGTCCTCCGGAAGAGCTGGTTGGCCACTGTGTGAGACAGGAGGCTGGACTAGATGGACCCTCACTGGTCTGATCCAGTAGGGCTCTTCTGATGTTCCTCTCGGGGAAGGCCTCAGCCTCTATGCCCAGTTGTTGGCTTTCCAGAGGAACTTGTTGGCCCCTGTGTGGGACAGGAGGCTGGACTAGATGGACCCTCACTGGTCTGATCCCGTAGGGCTCTTCTGATGTTCCTCTCAGGGGAAGGCCTCAGCCTCTCTGCCCAGTTGTTGGCCTTCCAGAGGAACTTGTTGGCCCCTGTGTGGGACAGGAGGCTGGACTAGATGGACCCTCACTGGTCTGATCCAGCAGGGGTCTCTGATGCTCTAATATTATTATTATTATTAAAATGCCTGCTTCAGAAAAGCAAACGCCTGTCAGAGGAATAATTATTATTATCCACACTAAACCCCAAATGTATATTTTCTCGGCTTTTTATTTACAACATAAAGTGCTTTCCCCAGTAAATCAACAAATCTGAGTATTCATGTCACCAAGTGCTGATGATTAAAAATAATTACTTTAATGGTAGCTGGCCACTTGCCAGGCATGATTAGGGGCTGTGTTTCAAGCACGATAGTAGATAATTTACATCTCCTTTCAGCCAATTCCAAACTACTCTTAATGGATTCTATTTTAAGTTTTTCTAATGAATTAATAGAAATTTAGTGTCCAATCCCCTATATTACAGCCGCAATTTGCTCTCACTTCCAGAGAAGTGTCTAGGGGAAGAAAAAAAAAAAAGGTGACACCACCAAATCACGACCGATCAACTCATCCCCTCGTACCGCCTCGTGGAAATCGAGGATGTCCTTGCGGTTGACCTTAGAAGTATTAAAGAGGCTGACGGAGAGGAAAAACTGTCTTCTTTGAGAGGAGTCTGTTGGATTCCACTGAGATAGACCAATAGGAACACTTGTTTCCAGGGCTTTTTTTGGTAGCAGGAACTCCTTTGCATATTAGGCCACACACACCCTGATGCAGCCAAACCTGGAGCTTACGCGAGGCTGAAGAAGATGAAGATGAAGAAGATATTGGATTTATATCCCGCCCTCCACTCCGAAGAGTCTCAGAGTGGCTCACAATCTCCTTTCCCTACCTCCCCCACAACAGACACCCTGTGAGGTAGATGAAGATATTGGATTTATATCCCGCCCTCCACTCCGAAGAGTCTCAGAGCGGCTCACCATCTCCTTTCCCTTCCTCCCCCACAACAGACACCCTGTGAGGTAGATGAAGATATTGGATTTATATCCCGCCCTCCACTTCAAAGAGTCCCAGAGCAGCTCACAATCTCTTTTACCTTCCTCCCCCACAACAGACACCCTGTGAGGTAGATGAAGATATTGGATTTATATCCCGCCCTCCACTCTGAAGAGTCTCAGAGCGGCTCACAATCTCCTTTACCTTCCCTCCCCCCACAACAGACACCCTGTGAGGTAGATGAAGATATTGGATTTATATCCCGCCCTCCACTCCGAAGAGTCTCAGAGCGCCTCACAATCTCCTTTACCTCCCCCCTCCCACAACAGACACCCTGTGAAGTAGATGAAGATATTGGATTTATATCCCGCCCTCCACTCCGAAGAGTCTCAGAGCGGCTCACAATCTCCTTTACCTTCCCCCCTCCCACAACAGACACCCTGTGAAGTAGATGAAGATATTGGATTTATATCCCGCCCTCCACTCCGAAGAGTCTCAGAGCAGCTCACAATCTCCTTTACCTTCCTCCCCCACAACAGACACCCTGTGAGGTGGGTGGGGCTGGAGAGGGCTCTCACAGCAGCTGCTCTTTCAAGGACAACCTCTGCCAGAGCTATGGCTGACCCAAGGCCATTTCAGCAGGTGCAAGTGGAGGAGTGGGGAATCAAACCCGGTTCTCCCAGAGAAGAGTCCGCACACTTAACCACTACACCAAACTGGCTCTCCAGGCTGGATTAACAGTTAAGGCCAAGTAGGCGCTGGCCTATGCTGGCTCACCTCCCCAGTTCCCCCCGCCCCCCGCTTGCAGCCCTCCCAGCCTGCAGCCAACAACTGAGCCACTCTTTGCCCAACTGGCCTGGCGTGGCTGCTGCTGGAGTTGTCGCCAAGTTTGTGTCTCTCTGCTGCCTCTCCCCTGCAGCTTTGTCAAAGGGGTTTTGGGGAAAGCGTCTGTAGGCTGCAGCGGGGGCAGGTGGCGGGGCAGATGCTCCGACTCTGAGATAATTTGCGAGGGGGCCCCTGAGATTTTGACTGCCTAGGGGCCTCCGCAGGGTTTAATCCAGCACTGCCCGTACTAAGAGCCCTGTAAGCTCTTGGATATGGGCAACATCAAGGGTGTGTGGCCTAATATGCAAAGGAGCTCCTGCTACCAAAAAAAAAGCCCTGGATGTTTCTTTTCCCAACATAGAATCATAGAGTTGGAAGGCACCTCCAGGGTCATCTAGTCCAACTCGCTGCACACTGCAGGAAGTTCACAAACACCTCCCTCTAAATTCACAGGATCCTCATTGCTGTCAGATGGCCATCTGACAGCAAGGAATGAGAACTCACCACCTCCCGAGGAAGCCTGTTCCACTGAGGAACTGCTCTAACGGTCAGGAAGTTCTTCCTCATGTTGAGCCAGAAACTCTTTTGATTTAATTTCAGCCCATTGGTTCTGGTCCTACCTTCCGGGGCCACAGAAAGCAATTCCACGTCCTCCTCTATAGGACAGTCCTTCAAGTGCTTGAAGATGGTGACCCTATCACCTCTCAGCCGCCTTCTCTCCAGGCTAAACATGCCCAGCTCCTTCAACCTTTCCTCATAGGACTTGGTCTCCAGACCCCTCACCATCATCATCGCCCTCCTCTGGACCCGTTCCAGCTTGTCTCTTCTGATGTTACATCTTTGGTAGGCCAATGAGATTTGAGAGTAGAGTTCCCAGATTCCTGCTGGGGGCAGGTTTCCCCCTAATTTTGGGGCCTCCAACCTGCCAGCACAGCCCCACCCTCAAGAACTCCATCGGCCCCCGACGTGTCCCACGTTATGACATCACTCGGAAGTGAAGTAATCACACCGGGCATGTTGTGTGGGGACGCTGTAGCATTTTGGTTTTTAAAAATGTCTATGGCACCATGGAGTTTTTTACAAAAATGACAGAGCGACCCCGCTCAGTGTGCCCAGTGCAATTACATCACTTCCGCCATCGCGCCCCATGCACAAAGGACATACGAGGGAAGGCAACCGGATAAGACTTGGCGACACTGTTTGAGAATGTAGTTTCATCCATGAATCTAGCCCATTTGCCATACAAATTCTATTTTCTGAAAGACATCTCTCTCTCTCTCTCTCTCTCTCTCTCTGTCATTGTGGTTTCATTAAATGAACCATGGTTAGTATGATTGTCTAGCTTACACTTTTAATAAAACTTCATTCATCTTAAAGAGGCCACTGGATTCAAACTTTGACTAGACATAGGTGACTGGAAGGATTAAAATGTGAACTATGTTGCTGGAGGATGTAGTGATGGCCACAGGAACAGACGGCTTTAAAACGGGATTAGACAGACTCATGGATGTTAAGTGGCTACTAGCCATGGTGGCTGAGGGGAACCTCCATGTTCAAAGGCAAGTAAGCCTCTGAATCGCAGTGCCAGGAGGCAACGTTAGTAGAAGACCTCAGCCTCTCTATCCTTTTGTTGGTCCTCCAGAGGAACTTGTTGGCCACTGTGTGAGACAGGATTAGGCTTGCCAATCCCCAGGTTCCAGTGGGGGTTCTTCTGCTTTCCCAGGCTCCTTCCCACCCCCAGTCAGCTGGCTGGAGGGGAGAAACCCCACCCCCAAAGCCACCATGTGACTTTCCCCCTCCGGAGGCTCCAGTCTCTGATTGGAAAGGCTTCCTCTTGGGATGGGGTGTCTGTGTTACTTGGAAGAAGTTGGCTGCAGCTCATGAGTAGAGAGGTCAATCCCTCACTTCAGAGACACCAGAAACCAAGGAGGGGCGGGGGGAACGCCTGCTGAGCACTTCATTATTCCCTATGTGGAGATTGATTCTCATAGGGTATAATGAGGAATTGATCTGGAGGTTTCAGGGGCTCTGGGGGAGCTGTTTTTTTGACGTAGAGGCACCAAATTTTTAGTATAGTATCTAGTGCCTCTCCTCAAAGTACCTCCCAAGTTTCGAAACGATTGGACCAGGGGGTCCAATTCTATGAGCCCCAAAAGAAGGTGGCCCTATCCTTCATTATTTCCTATGGAAGGAAGACATTTAAAAAGGTGCGCTGTCCCTTTTAATGCGATGGCCAGAACTCCCTTGGAGTTCAATTATGCTTGTCACACCCTTGTTCCTGGCTCCACCCCCAATGTCTTATGGCTCCACCCCCAAAGTCCCCAGATTTTTCTTGAATTGGACTTGGCAACCCTAGACAGGATGATGGACTAGATGGACCTCTAGTCTTATCTAGCTAGGCTTTTCTGATCTTCTTATGAAGGCCTTGGCCTCTCTGCCCTGTTCTTGGCCCTCCAGAAGAACTGGCTGGCCACTGTGTAAGACAGGATGCTGGACTAGATGGACCACTGGTCTGATCTAGAAGAGCTCCTCTGATGTCCTTATGAAGGCCTCAGCCTCCCTGCCCTGTTGGCCCTCCAGAGGAACTGGCTGGCCACTGTGTGAGACAGGATGCTGGACTATGTGGACCCTGGCCTTATCCAGCAGGGCTCTTCTGATGTTCTTATGAAGGCCTCGGCCTCTATGCCCTGTTGTTGGCCCTCCAGAGGAACTGGTTGGCCCCTGTGTGAGACAGAATGCTGGCCTAGGTGGACCGCTGGTCTGATCCAGCAGGGCCCTTTTTGACGTTCATATATTTTTGATTATTCTAGGGACAAAAATTCTCACTGTGCCACGGCTGGAATCCAAAAAGTTCTCTATCTTTCCCTGCCTGTGTCTGCATCTCTCTCCACTTCCCCCAGCAAAATAGCAAAACCCTGGCAGCTTCCTTGAACCGATCCTTCAACTTGCCTCGATTCTGACCTCAAGAAGGCACACTGCTGGAGGTGGAAGGGGACTTCAAAGAGGACTTCAGCCTCCACGTCCAATTAACATTTGGCTTCAGCTGGGCATTCCAAAAAGAAAAAAAAAGAAAGGAGGAAAGAAAGGAAGAAACACCAATTAGTGCCTATTGTAATCGTGTTTTGGGCAATGTTTTACACACTCAGTTTGTCATCAGCCTGACATCAGAGGGTCGATTTTTGCAAAATGCTTGCGGCAAAAGCTGTCTACAGATTTCCTCTCGGAAAGTTTAGGGCAGGGGTGTCAAACTCCTTTGCTATGAGGGCTGGATCTGACATAAATGAGACCTTGTCAGGCCGGGCCGTGCGCGTCATAAAATGCAAAGCCAAGTAGCAGAGATATAAAGTTTATAAAGGACACAGACAAACACAGTTAAAGAATTTTTAAAAACATGCTTAAAACATTAGCAGTTGTTGGTTTTAGTGGTGCTCCTTGTATCTCTCCCATGCAATCCGGGGCACTGGGTGCAAAGGAGGTTTTGGCTCTTTCCTTCCTTCCTCAGGGGACTGGGAGTGGGAGGAGCCGCAGCCAATAGAAGGGAGAGAGTCTTGGCTCAGTAGCTCTGCTGTGCAATTGAGAGAGCCTGGCCAAGCAAGCTCTGCCTCCCCTCCTTCCTCCCCAAGGGAGGAGCCTCAGCCAATGAAGAAAACAGAGGTTTTGCTCTGTAGCTCTGCTGTGCGATTGAGCAAGCCTCGCAAAGCAAGCTGTGATGCAGAAGGAAGCAAGAGAGAGGGATAAGGAAGCAGACGACAGCCAGTTGCTCGGGGGCTTAAATGAGCCCTCTGGGGGCCTGATTCAGCCCCCAGGCTGCATGTTTGACACCCTGACTCCAAAGCATCCATTTCCTCCAGGGGAACTGATCTCCGCAGTCTGGAGGTGAGCTATAATTCCATTCCTATTTTGGACCTGAGACCAAAAGCTGATATCTTCCTTTTATAGGCTGCATTTCCCAAGCCCCCAGATCCCATATCTATATGTTTCTCAATAAGCCAGTTATGAGCATTTCTTTTCGAATATTTTGTAGATTCATCGCAGAAGAAGACGTTGCATCCTGCTGCCTGGGGTGGGAAAGGGACAAAAACCGGAGGTGAGGGGGGAGCACACAAATGTTGGTAAAGCATCAAAGAGAAAGCTTTATAGGTACCTCCCCCACCCCCACCCCGCCCCACCTCCTTTTTAACTATTTAATGCAGTTTTATGTTTGATAATTTAAACCATTCGAATGTCAAAAAGGGGGGGGGGGGAATCCATACTGAAAAGGAACTTTAATAACCTGGCCTCCTTTCATAAATACATGAAGCCATAAACTTACAAACAGTTTCACAATCGCATAAAATGACTGTGCAGGTCTCAGTTATTAACATAACGTCACTCTTGTCCATTTACATTTTCCCTTATAGTAACTTGTTAAGGTTGGGAGTGAGCTTATTTTGGAATATATATATATATATATATATATATATATATATATATATATATATATATATATATATATATATATATATATATATATATATATATTCCAAAATAAGCTCACTCCCAACCTTAACAAGTTACTATATATATTCTACATATATATATATTCTACAAGAATAATTTGGTTTTACTCTTCCAGACTTGGAGTTTCCCAACATCTATAAAGGCAGCCCCATGGCGCAGAGTGGTAAAGCTGCAGTACTGCAGTCCAAGTTCTGCTCACGACCTGAGTTCAATCCCAGCGAAAGCTGGGTTCAGGTCACCGGCTCGAGATTGACTCAGCCTTCCATCCTTCCGAGGTCGGTCAAATGAGTCCCCAGCTTGCTGGGGGGAAAGTGTAGGTGACCGGGGAAGGCAATGGCAAACCACCCCGTAAAAAGTCTGCTGTGAAAATGTCGTGAAAGCAGCATCAGCCCAGAGTCGGAAACGACTGGTGCTTGCGCAGGGGACTGACTTTACCTTTGTGTGTGTGTGTGTGCTGGGAAACACCAAGTCTGGAAGAGTAAAACCAAATTATTTCAAGGTTCAGTTGGGGTTTCTTCTCCAAGAGTGCTGTGAACACAGGAACTGGAAGCGACATCGGCGCATCCGAAATATTTTTAGAAACCCATTTTCTTCTGGCATAATCCTTAAACAGTTTTAGGAGGGCAGTTAAATTTTTCCTTGGGGGGGACACGTGTTGGCACCAGGGCTTGCCTTGTAGAAAAAAGGAACCCATCTGTATATCAGGCCACACCCCCTGACATCACCATTGTTTCACACAGGGTTTCTGGGCAGAAAAAGCCCAGCAGGAACTCATTTGCATATGAGACCACACCCCCTGACACCATCATCATTTCACACAGGTTTTTTTGTTGGAAAAGCTCAGCAAGAACTCGTTTGCATTTTAGGCCACGCCCCTGACTTGCAGCCAGAACTGGGTTCCTGTGCTTTCCTGCTAAAAAAAAAAAGCCCTGTGTGCACAGGGAGGGATGGTGGCTCAGTGGTAGAGCATCTGCTTGGGAAGCAGAAGGTCCCAGGTTCAATCCCTGGCATCTCCAAAAAAGGGTCCAGGCAAATAGGCGTGAAAAATTTCAGCTTGAGACCCTGGAGAGCCGCTGCCAGTCTGAGAAGACAATACTGACTTTGATGCCAGTTTGGTGTAGTGGTTAAGTGTGCGGACTCTTATCTGGGAGAACCGGGTTTGATTCCACACTCCTCCACTTGTGGCCTTGGGTCAGCCATAGCTCTGGCAGAGGTTGTCCTTGAAAGGGCAGCTGCTGCAAGAGCCCTCTCCAGCCCCACCCACCTCACAGGGTGTCTGTTGTGGGGGAGGAAGGTAAAGGAGATTGTGAGCCGCTCTGAGACTCTTCGGAGTGGAGGGCGGGATATAAATCCAATATCTTCTTCTTCATCTTCTTGATGGACCAAGGGTCGGATTCAGTATAAGGCAGCTTCATATGTTCATATGTTCACATATTTTTGAATTGCTGCACATCAACATGCAATCATGCTATATATACTGCCCCCCTCCTGATTTACTAAGACCAATTTCCCACTTGTCTTACTCCACTCTCACGCTCCCCTTCTCAGTGGGGCTTCCATCTGATTTCACACTCTCTGCCCTGCGGCTGCAACTAGCATCGCATTTTTTGCGTGGCAAACAGAAACTTCTAAAAACTAGTTTCTGTTTGCCGTGTGAAAAAGGCGAAACAAGTTGCAACCCCCGGGGCAGAAAGTGTGAAATCGGATGGAAGCCCCACTGAGAAGGGGAGCGTGAGAGCGGAGTAAGACAAGTGGGAAATTGGTCTAAGTTACTAAGTTAATTTTTCATTGTTACGTCGATCATTGCTTTTACACATTGTGGCCTTTTAAAAATGTCCATGGAGTTGGAAACCTTGCAGAGTCGGGAAAGCATTAAAATGTGACGTGCTCACTTAAGTCAGAATCAGAAACTGAAGACAGAAAATGAAACTGGCACGGTTGGCCAACGTATGACCATTGTGTGATGTTCTAATCCATGGGTGGCCAAACGTGCTTAACGTCAGAGCCACATAGAATAAACATCAGGTGTTTGAGAGCTGAAGGACATGAATGTCAGATCTTTGACAGCAGAAAGGAAGGCAGGAAGGCAGGGAGTGGGGAAGGAAGGAAGGAAGGAAGGAAGGAAGGAAGGAAGGAAGGAAGGAAGGAAGGAAGGAAGGAAGGAAGGAAGGAAGATGGGGAGGGAGGAAGGAAGGAAGGAAGGAAGATGGGGAGGGAGGGAGGGAGGGAGGGAGGGAGGGAGGAAGGAAGGAAGGAAGGAAGGAAGGAAGGAAGGAAGGAAGGAAGGAAGGAAGGAAGGAAGGAAGGAAGGAAGATGGGGAGGGAGGAAGGGAGGGAGAGAGGGAGGAAGGAAGATGGGGAGGGAGGGATGAAGGGAGGGAGGGAGGGAGTGAGGAAGGAAGGAAGGAAGGAAGGGAGGGAGGGAGGGAGGGAGGGAGGGAGGAAGGAAGGAAGGAAGGAAGGAAGGAAGGAAGGAAGGAAGGAAGGAAGGAAGGAAGATGGGGAGGGAGGGAGGAAGGAAGGAAGGAAGGAAGGAAGGAAGGAAGGAAGGAAGGACGGAAGGAAGGAAGGAAGGAAGGAAGGAAGGAAGGAAGATGGGGAGGGAGGAAGGGAGGAAGGGAGGGAGGGAGGGAGAAAGGAAGGAAGGAAATAGACGGAGGGGAGGGAGAAGGGAAAGAAAGCAATGTTAACTTTAAATGCATTCTCCAAGCTGTCAACTGGCTTGGCTTGGAGAAGCGATTTAAAGAGAGAAATGCCTTCTCCAAGCCAGCTGACGGGGCAGTGGGGGCTTTGAGAGCAACATGTGACTTTCAAGCCGCAGTTTGGCCATCCGTGCCCCAGATTAGCGTGAGGACATTGGGAACGGATAATCCACATGTTGTTTCTTTCAGAAGAAAATAGTTAGGGGCAGGGGTGGAATTCTAGCAGGAGCTCCTTTGCATATTAGGCCACACCCCCTCTTATGTAGCCAATCCTCCAAGAGCTTACAAAAAAGAGCTCTTGGGAGGATTGGCTACATCAAGGGGGGGGGAGGGTGGCCTAAAATGCAAAGGAGCTCCTGCTAGAACTCCACCCTTGCTTAGGGATGCCAGATCTGGGTTGGGAAATTCCCGAAGATTAGGGAATGGAGCCTATGGAAAGTGGGGTGCAGGGGAGTGGAAGGACCTCAGCAGAGTATAATTCTATAGAATCCATCCTACAAAGCAGCCATTTCATCCAGGGGACAATACCAGGCCCCATCTGGAGACTAGGAATTACAGAATAACTGTGGATTAATGACAGAACAATACTCAGTAAGGGAATAAAAAATCAATATTAAATGCTTTTCATTGACCTTTTGAGTAGAAACAGGCACAGAATTCCAAAATGTATGGCAAACCACCTCTGATCGTCTCTTGCTTTGGAAACCCTACAGGGTCACCATAAATTAAGATAGAATAAGGAACCTGCCATCTTTAGCCTGGCTGTCCTTTTCCTCTTTTTGCCTGCCTGGTCTCTGGTGCTGTGGACTGGGCCTCTGAGGTCACAGAGAGCTTGTGTTGCCAGGGAGGGTCATTAGCCTAGTTCTCCTGGTTGAAAAAACAAAACAAAATACTGCATATGAACATATGAAGCTGCCTTCTACTGAATCAGACCCTGGGTCCATCAAAGTCAATATTGTCTACTCGGACTGGCAGCGCCTCTGCAGGGTCTCAAGCTGAGGTTTTTCATGCCTATTTGCCTGGACCCTTTTTAGTTGGAGATGCCGGGGATTGAACCTGGGGCCTTCTGCTTACCAAGCAGATGCTCTACCACTGAGCCACCGTCCCTCTCCAAAGCTGATGATGAACATATGAAGCTGCCTTCTACTGAATCAGACCCTCAGTCCATCAAAGTCAGTCTTGTCTACTCAGACTGGCAACAGTTCTCCAGGGTCTCAAGCTGAGGTTTTTCACGACTACTTCCCTGGACCCTTTTTACTTGGAGATGCCGAGGATTGAACCTGGGACCTTCTGCTTACCAAGCAGATGCTCTACCACTGAGCCACCATCCCTCCCAAATTTGCATAATTTGGGGCCCAGTCTCCTCAAATCTCAGAAGCTAAGCAAGATCAGCACCAGCTAATATTTGGATGGGAGACCACCAAGGAAGTCCAGGATCACTCTGCAGAGGCAGGAAATGGCAAGCCATCTCTAAAGGTCTCTTGTCTTAAAAACCCACCAGGGGTCACCATAAATTAAGAGATTGTCTTCATCCTGCCCTTCTTAGCCTGGATGTCCTTCCCCCTTCAGATCTCCTTGCCTGTCTGGTCTCTTTTGTGTTGTGGACTGGGCCTCTGAGGTCACAAAGAGCTTGTGTTGCCAGGGAGTGGCGTTAGATTAGTTGCCTTGGTTTTTGAAAAAGCCCTGCATAACTTGGAGGCACCTTCACCTGGATGGCCCGGGCTAGCCCAGTCTCTTCAGATCTCAGAAGCTAAGCAGGGTTAGCCCTGGTGAGTAATTGCATGAGAGACCACCAAGGAAGTCCAGGGTTGCTACGCATAGGCAGGAGATGGCAAACCACCTCTGAGAGTCTCTTGCTTTGGAAACCCTACAGGGCTTCCTTAAGTTAAGAGAGTCAGTTTGGTGTAGTGGTTAACTGTGCGGACTCTAATCTGGGAGAACCGGGTTCGATTCCCCACTCCTCCACTTGCAGCTGCTGGAATGGCCTTGGGTCAGCCATAGCTCTGTAGGAGTTGTCCTTGAAAGGGCAGCTGCTGTGAGAGCCCTCTCAGCCTCACTCAGCTCACAGGGTGTCTGCTGCGGGGGGAGAAGATATGGGAGATTGTGAGCCACTCTGAGTCTCTGATTCAGAGAGAAGGACGGGGTGTAAATCTGCAGTCTTCTTCTTCTTAAACAAGAATGAGGACTCATCTTCATCCAGCTCTTCCTAGCCTGTCTGCCCTTTGATACTTCTGATCTTGCCTGCCTGGTCTGCTTTGTGTTGTGGCCTGGGCCTTTTGTGTCATAGAGAGTTTGTGTTGTCAGAGGGTGCCAGTGACTTCGATTTGTGTTGTACAACATTGTACGCTCTTAGATGTGCAAGTATTCAGAAAACCAGTACAAGACCTCCATCGGCGGAGTGAAAACATATTTCTTCGACCCTGTAATAAGTTCTCACCACCAGCCCTCTGCGTTCAATATGAATGATCACATGAGCCTATTTATTTTCTCTCTTCCCCCCCCCCACAAGACACTATTAATTCAATCTTTTATTTTTCATACCCTGTGTTCCTAGTAGGAGGGCTGAATCATAGTTCAGAAAAAGAAAGCTTAATTAAAACCATTGTTCCTGTGTGTTTCCCTCCTGAGAGACCAACGGACGACTGCAGCTTGTCTGAAGGTTTCATGGGGAATATCGACAACAGCCTGACAATGGCTGGCGCCTCAATTACGCTCGAGCAAAGGAGCTCCACCATAATAACATAAGAACAGACTTGCTGGTTGACCAATAGTTCACTTGATCCACCGTCCTGTCTCACACAGTGGCCAGCCAGTTCCTCTGGAGAGCCAACAACAGGGCATAGAGGCTGAGGCCTTCCCCTAAGAGGAACATCAGAAGAGCCCTACTGGATCAAACCAGTGAGAGTCCATCTAGTCCAGCCTTCTGTCTCACACAGGGGCCAACCAGTTCCTCTGGAGGACCAACAGCAGGGCATAGAGGCTGAGGCCTTCATAAGAACATCAGAAGAGCCCTGCTGGATCAGACCAGTGGTCCATCTAGTCCAGCATCCTGTGTCGCACAGTGGCCGACCAGTTACTCTGGAGGGTCAACAACGGCAGAGAGGCCGAGGTCTTCCTAAGAACACCAGAAGATAGGGTTGCCAAGTCCAATTCAAGAAATATCTGGGGACTTTGGGGGTGGAGCCAGGAGACTTTGGGGGTAGAGCCAGGAGATATTAGGGGTGGAGCCAAGATCAAGGCTGTGACAAGCAGAATTGAACTCCAAAGAGAGTTCTGGCCATCACATTTAAAGGGACAGCAAACCTTTTCAATGCCTTCCTTCCATAGGAAATAATGAAGGATAGGGGCACCTTCTTTTGGGGCTCATAGAATTGGACCCCCTGGTCCAATCTTTTTGAAACTTGGGGGGTATTTTGGAGAGAGGCACTAGATGCTATACTGAAAATTTGGTGCCTCTACTCCAGAAAACAGCCCCCCCCAGAGCCCCAGATACCCGTGGATCAATTCTCCATGGCCGTTTTCGCACTAGCATTTACTCCGGCGTAGCACCCCATTTACCTCCGGATCTTTTCCTGGTTTTCCCACCTGTTGCTCCGGTGCTGCGGTTTGTTCCGGCGCTGCAGGGGTTTCACGCCGGAGTATCTAGATCCACCTCCTTCCGGAGTTTTTGAAAACCTCCGGATCCACACCGGATCCACTCCTCGGAGTTTGCTGTGGGAAATCCATCCACACCGGATCGACTGCTTTGTGGGCGTCACCCTCTCCCTTTCTGTCCTCCCACCCCATCCACCCCCTTGGCCAATCATCAGCCTTTCGCGGCGCTTCCCCAAAGTGCCGGCACGGCCATTTTTTTTAAAAAACTTCACAGTTTTGCGTAATAGCGATATTTCGAAATTAACAAATAGAAAAAAAAAACCCTCCTGGAATAGCCTCAATTGCCACTTCAATTGGTTTCGTTAGATTTTTTTTTTATTATTATTGACTTTAGTTGCGTCATTTCGCTGTTGCGTTATCTCGATAATGCGAAAACAAGGCCATTCCAGCAGCTGCAAGTGGAAGAGTGGGGAATCCAACCCGGTTCTCCCAGATAACAGTCGGCACACTTAACCACTGCACCAAACTGGCTCGCCTGGGCTGGAAGAATTTCTTGCGGGCCATGGCTTCTCCAGCAGTGAGTGGCAGGCCCCGGAGTCCAGGTGGAGCTGTCTTTCTCCAGTGGGTCAGTTCCCTGCCGCCTGTTTTGCGAGATTTCTCTTGCTTCACCTCTTCCTTGCGGCCGGGAGAGGCGGGTGCCAGCTGCCCTTTCCCTTTTGCGCATAAAGCACCAGCTCTCTGGCACACACAAACGCGCGCACACACGGTCCGCGTGCAAAGAGGGGAAATAAATACTAAAGCATCATCTCCAAAGGCTGCCAGGAAAAAAAGAGAAAAAAGCCCTCTTTTTCCCCCTGACTGGCTGCAGCCCGCGCTTGTCAGGGGAAAGCAATGCTTCGGAAACCTCAGGCATATGGTAATAGGAATGGCTTTTTTGGTGTGTGTGGGGGGGTCTGGCGGGGGCAGCGAGGGGAGGGGAGGAGGAAGCGGAGCGTCAGCAGCGCGGTCAAGGCGAGGGCAGAAGTTCAGGCAATTGGTGGTTTCTGAAAGTGTGTTGTGTTTGTTCTGGATGCGGGTCCGGATTCCTCCAGCAAGACAGGGCGGCCGTAGCCAGTTTCGCTGCCGAAGAGGGTGAGGGGGGCTGGGGTGTGTGAGCAAGGGCAGAACAGCTCGGCCTCTGATGCCCGCAGGAGGCTGCGGGGGGGTGAGGGGTGCAATCTGCAGAGACCGGGGGCGCTGCAAGAGAGGGGAGGGGAAGGCGCAGGAATCCCCTCTGCGAGACCTCCCCCCCGGGCTTTCAGTTGCACCGCTCGCCCCACAAACGCCTGGAATCTTGGGTTGCCAACCCCCAGGTGAGGCCTTGGAATTATACAACTGATCCCCACGGCTACAGAGATCAGTTCCCCTGAAGGAAATGGGATCTTCCGAGGGTAGGTGCTAGGACAGCATATAGATTCGTAGACGAGTTGGAAGGGACCTTCAGGGTCATATAATCCAACCCCCTAAAGGGCTGTGGAGGATTCTACAGCTGCAGCCAATCCATAAGCAGCAGCAGCACACGTGATGCGGTTTGTCCATTAAAAGAAGGGGAGGGAACGGCTGTGCCTGCTCGATGTTACGTTAGTACGTTAGTACGTCCTTACGCAACCAGACTTGCGCTTAAAAAAAAAATGATTGACAGGGCATCGAACTCAAGTCGATGCCAGTGGGAAAACGATTTGAGCCGGGGCTTCAGGGAAGGCGACTCCGCAAAGAGTCACTAGTGCGAAAACGAGAAAAATGATCCGGACATAATTGCGCCGCGGAATAAGGGGAGCAAACGCTAAGTGCGAAAACGACCCATGATTTTCTATGGGAATAAATCTCCATAGGGAATAATAGAGTTCCCAGCAGACATTTCCCTCCCCTCCCCTCGCTTTCTGATGACCCTGAAGCGGGGGGAGGGTCTCCAAACCGGGGGATCCCCTGCCCCCACCTGGGGATTGGCAACCCTACCAGAAGAGCCCTGCTGGATCAGACCAGTGGTCCATCTAGTCCAGCCTCCTGTGTCACACAGTGGCCAGCCAATTCCTCTGGAGGACCAACAGCAGGGCAGAGAAGCCGAGGCCTTCATAAGAACATCAGAAGAGCCCTGCTGGATCAGACCAGTGGTCCATCTAGTCCAGCATCCTGTGTCACACAGTGGCCGACCAGTTGCTCTGGAGGGCCAACAACAGAGCTGAGAGGCTGAGTCCATAAGAACATAAGAAGAGCCCTGCTGGATCAGACCAGTGGTCCATTTTGTTCAACATCCTTTCTCACACAGTGGCCAACCAGTTCCTCTGGAGGGCCAACAACAAGGGAGAGAGGCTGAGACCTTCATAAGAACATAAGAAGAGCCCTGCTGGATCAGACCAGTGGTCCATCTAGTCCAGCATCCTGTCTCACACAGTGGCCAACCAGTCACCACTTTGGGCACCAGATACCCTGAAGCCAGCCTTGGATAAGGCTTTGGCCCAGTAGTGATTGGCCCTATGATCAGGGTCTTTGTTCTAACATTTAAAGCCTTACGCGGCCTGGGATCAACATATTTATGGGACTGCCTCTCCCCACATGTGCCCCGAAGAGCACTAAGATCTAGATCAGAATTACTGACCATATCTGGCCCGAAGGACATCCGACTTGTCTCAACCATGGCCAGAGCCTTTTCGGCCTTGGCCCCAGCCTGGTGGAATCAGCTTCCCGTAGAAATTCTGGCCCTCACTGAATGACTACCTTTTTGCAGGGCCTGAAAAATGGAGCTATTCTGCCAGGTCTTTGGTTGAGGCAGTGGGCGTCCTGCCCCATCGACTGGCCTCTATGCTATGACACCATCTCTGCTGTGTTACTGTCAACTATAGTCACGGACCTTAGCATGCTGCAAATGTATTAACTATGCCCAGGGGTGGAATTCTAGCAGGAGCTCCTTTGCATATTAGACCACACAACCCTGAGCCAGTTTGGTGTGAGAGCCAGTTTGGTGTAGTGGTTAGGTGTGTGTGGACTCTTATCTGGGAGAACCGGGTTTGATTCCCCACTCCTCCACTTGCACCTGCTGAAATGGCCTTGGGTCAGCCACAGCTCTGGCACAGGTTGTCCTTGAAAGGGCAGCTGCTGTAAGAGCCCTCTCCAGCCCCACCCACCTCACAGGGTGTCTGTTGTGGGGGAGGAAGGTAAAGGAGATTGTGAGCCGCTCTGAGACTCTTCGGAGTGGAGGGTGGGATATAAATCCAATATCTTCTTCTTCTGTACCCAATCCTCTAAGAGCTCACAAGGCTCTTTTTTGTAAGCTCTTGGAGGATTGGCTACATCAGGAGTGTGTAGCCTAATATGCAGAGGAGCTCCTGCTAGAATTCCACCCCTGCCTATGCCACCAACTACAATTTGGTTTACAACTTGTATTGCTTGATATACTGCTATTTTATTTGCTTTTAACTGTACGATTTAAATTGTTATTTTAAAATTATGCTCTCTGCCCTGAGCCCATTCTTGGGAAAGGGCGGGATGCAAATTGACTAAATAAAATAAAATATAAATAAAAAGTCCAGCAGGAACTCATTTGGCCTCCCCCTACTGCACTGTTTTGTGGTACTATTGTTGTGCTAGTCTGTAGTACCCACCTGCCACGCTGTAGTACCATCTTGCTGTATTGTTGTTAGATCATCCTGTGGGACCATCCTGTTGCGCTTTACTAAGAACATAACATAAGAACATAAGAGAAGCCATGTTGGATCAGGCCAACGGCCCATCAAGTCCAACACTCTGTGTCACATAAGAACATAAGAGAAGCCATGTTGGATCAGCCCCATGGCCCATCCAGTCCAACACTCTGTGTCACATAAGAACATAAGAGAAGCCATGTTGGATCAGGCCAATGGCCCATCCAGTCCAACACTCTGTGTCACATAAGAACATAAGAGAAGCCATGTTGGATCAGCCCCATGGCCCATCCAGTCCAACACTCTGTGTCACATAAGAACATAAGAGAAGCCATGTTGGATCAGGCCAATGGCCCATCCAGTCCAACACTCTGTGTCACATAAGAACATAAGAGAAGCCATGTTGGATCAGGCCAACGGCCCATCCAGTCCAACACTCTGTGTCACACAGTGGCAAAAAATGTTATATACACACACACACTGTGGCTAATAGCCACTGATGGACCTCTGCTCCATATTTTTATCTAAACCCCTCTTGAAGGTCTTAAATGTTGAAATTGGTTTTATTATGAAGTCATTGTGATTTTATTGCCATTTTATTACTATTTTGATGTACTCCGCTCTGAGCCCCCGAATGGGGGAATGGGCAGAATATGAAGCTGCCTTATACTGAATCAGACCCTGGGTCCATCAAAGTCAGTATTGTCTTCTCAGACTGGCAACGGCTCTCCAGGGTCTCAAGCTGAGGTTTTTCACACCTATTTGCCTGGACCCTTTTTTGGAGATGCCGGGGATTGAACCTGGGACCTTCTGCTTCCCAAGCAGATGCTCTGCCACTGAGCCACTGTCCCTCCCTAAAGTCAGTATTGTCTTCTCAGACTGGCAGCGGCTCTCCAGGGTCTCAAGCTGAGGTTTTTCACACCTATTTGCCTGGACCCTTTTTTGGAGATGCCGGGGATTGAACCTGGGACCTTCTGCTTCCCAAGCAGATGCTCTGCCACTGAGCCACTGTCCCTCCCTAAAGTCAGTATTGTCTTCTCAGACTGGCAGCGGCTCTCCAGGGTCTCAAGCTGAGGTTTTTCACACCTATTTGCCTGGACCCTTTTTTGGAGATGCCGGGGATTGAACCTGGGACCTTCTGCTTCCCAAGCAGATGCTCTGCCACTGAGCCACCATCCCTCCCTAAAGTCAGTATTGTCTTCTCAGACTGGCAGCGGCTCTCCAGGGTCTCAAGCTGAGGCTTTTCATACCTATTTGCCTGGACCCTTTTTTGGAGATGCCGGGGATTGAACCTGGGACCTTCTGCTTCCCAAGCAGATGCTCTGCCACTGAGCCACCATCCCTCCCTAAAGTCAGTATTGTCTTCTCAGACTGGCAGCGGCTCTCCAGGGTCTCAAGCTGAGGGTTTTCATACCTATTTGCCTGGACTCTTTTTTGGAGATGCCAGGGATTGAACCTGGGACCTTCTGCTTACCAAGCAGATGCTCTACCACTGAGCCACCATCCCTCCCCTATTATTATTATTATTATTATTATTATTATTATTATTATTATTATTATTATTATTATTATTATTATTATTAATAATAATAATAATAATAATAATAATAATAATAATAATAATAATAATAATAATAATAATAATAATAATAATAATAATAATAATAATATCGGGCCACAGCCCCTGATGCTAAGCCAGCCGGAACTGCATTCCTGTGCATTCCTGCTCACAAAAATGGCCTGTCCGTGATCAAAAGCTATCCTGTTTAACAGAGCTTTTGCCAGAAATGTTGAAGTTTTAAGTGACGTTTCTTAGATTTATATCCCGCCCTCCCCGCCAAGGCAGGCTCAGGGCGGCTCACAACCAAAGAATCACAACAACAATTCAGCCAACGATTACGTTAAGCGATTTCAACAGATCAACCATTAATGAAAACAATCGAAAACAGGGGTGGTCAATGGTAGCGCTCCAGATGTTTTTTTTGCCTACAACTCCCATCGTCCCCGGCCGTTGGCCATGCTGGCTGGGGCTGATGGGAGTCCTAGGCAAAAAACATCAGTTCCAGTGATGTTCAATACTTATTGGATACTCTTCCCAATACTATATAGGCATTTCAAGATCAATTGCAGGTGAGCCGGAAGAGTGTAGTCTTAGTGGCTGTGGGCGAGTATTTATAGATACTGGAAGAGTTAGTTATAGATATTTTTGTGAGGTAGTTGTGAGTTTCTTGCATTGTGCAGGGGGTTGGACTAGATGACCCTGGAGATCCCTTCCAACTCTATGATTCTATAACAGCCCTGCTGGATCAGACCAGTGGTCCATCTAGTTGAGCATCCTGTCTCACACAGTGGCCAACCAGTTCCTATGGAGGGCCAACAACAGGGCAGAGAGGCCGAGGCCTTCATAAGAACATCAGAAGAGCCCTGCTGGATCAGACCAATGGGGGTCCATCTAGTCCAGCTTCCTGTCTCACACTGTGGCCAACCAGTTCCTCTGGAGGGCCAACAATAGGGCAGAGAGGCCAAGGCCTTCCCCTGAGAAGAACATCAGAAGAGCCCTGCTGGATCAGACCTGTGAGAGTCCATCTAGTCCAGCCTCCTGTCTCACACAGTGGCCAACAAGTTCCTATGGAGGGCCAACAACAGGGCAGACAGGCTGAGGCCTTCATAAGAACATCAGAAGAGCCCTGCTGGATTAGACCAATGGGGGTGCATCTAGCCCAGCTTCCTGTCTCACACTGTGGCCAACCAGTTCCTCTGGAGGGCCAACAACAGAGTTTGTAAGAACATCAGAGAGCCCTGCTGGATCAGAACAGGGGTCCATCTAGACCAGCATCCTTCCTTGGAGGTTTTTAAACAGAGGCTAGGTGGCCATCTGACAGCGATGAAGATCCTGTGAATTTAGGGGGAGGCGTTTGTGAGTTTCCTGCATTGTGCAGGGGGTTGGACTAGATGACCCTGGAGGTCCCTTCCAACTCTATGATTCTATGAACTGGAAGAGTTAGTTCTGGAGAACCTTGCTCCCTGACGTTTTGTTGTTGGTTCTGCCTCCTGCTGCAGCAGCCATTTTGTGATTTTGCCCTGTGCCCTGTATCAGAATTCCAAAGGTGCTCACAGGCTCAAAGAGGTTGTGGGCTCCCTTTAAACATACATATTGCTCTTTGACCCACTTGGAGCAAGGGGCCATTCCCTGTCAACCAAGTTTAGGGTTGCCAGATCCAGACTGGGATATTCTTGAAGATTTGGAGGGGGCGGAACCTGAAGAGCACCAGGATTTGGGTAGGGGAGGGACTTCAGTAGGATATAATGCCGTAGAGTAGGAGTGTCGAATTCATTTGTTATGAGGGCCAGATCTGACATAAGTGAGAGAGACTTTGTTGGGCTGGGCGATGTGTGTACCTATTTAAGATTAGGTAGCAGAAATATAAACTTTATAAAGGATACAGACGAACAATTTAAAAAAAAATCTTAAATCATGCTTAAAATGTTAGCACTTGTTGGACTTAAAGGTGCTTTCTTTGTATTTCTCCCTTGAGATCCAGGGAACTGGGCAAAGGAAGCTCTGGCTCTTTCCTTCCTTCCCCAGGGGACTTGAGGGGGGGGGGAGCCTCAGCCAACAGAAGGAAGAGAAACTTGGCTTAATAGCTCTGCTGTGTGACTCAGAAAGCCTGGCAAAGGAAGCTATTCCTCCTCCCACTTCCTCTCCAAAGGAGGAGCGTCAGTCAGTGGAGAAAATAGAGGCTTTGCTCTGTAGCTCCTATGCAATTGACCAAGCCCTGCAAAGCAAGCTGTTAAACGGAAGGAAGCAAGAGAGAGGGAGAAGGAAGCAGATGACGGCCAGTTGCTCAAGGGCCTGATAGGAGCCCTCCGGGGGCGTGATTTGGCCCTCGGGCTGCATGTTTGACACCTCTGCCGTAGAGTCTACCTTCCAAGGCAGCCATTTTCTGCAGGGGAACTGATCTCTGCCACCTGGAGACCCATTGTAATTGGTGATCCCTCTAAGCTGTGCGCGTGAGCGGCTGCTCATTAACTCAGGAAGCCCCGCTCAGCAGTAATCCAGATCCATGCAGGGTTTTGTGCTGCCCACTAGCCGTTTTAAGATTACAGCCCTTATATTCCACTCAGAATATGTAAACTGCTCTACTCATTAGGTGGAAAAATCGAAGGGAACATAAGAACATAAGAGAAGTCATGTTGGATCAGGTCAAGGGCCCATCCAGTCCAACACTCTGTGTCACACAGTGGCCAAAAAAAACAGGTGCCATCAGAAGGTCCATCAGTGGGGTCAGGACTACTAGGAGCCCTCCCACTGTGCCCCCCCCCCCAAGCACCAAGAATACAGAGCATCACTGCCCCAGACAGAGAGTTCCAACAATACACTGCGGCTAATAGCCACTGATGGACCTCTGCACCATTTCTTTTTTTAATCCCTTCTTAAAGCTGGCTATGCTTGTAGCTGCCACCATCTCCTGTGGCAGTGAATTCCATGTGTTAATCACCCTTTGGGTGAATAAGGACTTCCTTTAATCCATTCTAACTCGACTGCTCAGCGATTTCATGGAATGCCCATGAGTTCTCGTATTGTGAGAAAGGGAGAAAAGGACTTCTTTCTCTACCTTCTCTGTCCCATGCATAACCTTGTAAACCTCGATCATGTCACCCCTCAGTCGATGTTTCTCCAAGCTAAAGAGCCTCAAGAGATCCCCGAAGAGATGATAACCTTGTAAACCTCATGTCACCCCCTCAGTTGATGTTTCTCCAAGCTGAGGAGCCTCAAGAGATCCCCGGAGATCTCCAGCCACCTCCTCGAAGTTGGCAGTCTTACGTTGCAAATCCAACTCACGACCACGGGACCAAACCACGAGATGTGCGCATCCATTCCGGAGTTTGTTTGCTGACCGAAAGCCGGATATTTGGGAGTCCTCGTTTAATTATCCGTTTATTTTTAATGTAAGCCATCAAGGTCAGATGAAAAGCAAATGAAAAGGCTCCTGGGGGCTTTCTTTGCTCACGACTTTTGAGGACTCGGCGATGTCGTGTTCCAGCTGTGTTCATTCTCGGTCATTGAGAACTGGCAATCCGGTTCGCGAGCCAACCCGACGTGACCGCAAGCTTGGCAAGGGGTGACGGCAGCCAGATGCCTTCACAATTCCTCTGCTTTCTGCGGATTTCAGGCACTTGGGGTCGTTCTCTCCCCCGCACCCCCCTCCCACAAGCCCTGATTTTCTTTTTCTTTTCCTTTTTTCATTCCTGTCGCTGCTGTTGTTGTTGGAAAGACTTTCAAAGCGGAACACAATGTTTTGGGTCGCCCAGCCAAAGTTGAGCCGTCCTTTTACAACCTTGCCAAACTTCCTGTTCTCAGCAAAAACAATTTATTACCATGCTGGGTTCTTTAGAATTGAAAGGATTTTCAGGCGCGCACACACAAACAAACAGAAGAACCGGGGAGTGGGGGGTGGTGGTTTGGGAAGGAACCCTGCTTCAGTTTGGCTTCTTTTCGTGTCCTTTCAAAGAATAAGCCCACTCGCTTCCTCTCGATTCTTCTCTCTCTGTACACTAGCTCGGAAACGTATTTAAGCTTCGGAGTCGTTAGCGAGGTGCACAATGTGATTTAATTATTCAGAAATTGGACAGAGGGCCCTTAGGAAACCGGGCCATTATTTTCCGAGCGCTGGAGAAATGGTGGGGTGTGTGTCTCCTCTCAGGTGGTTTGGCAGTCCTAAGACCTGTGGTTGGTTTCCAACTGATTTTGAACGAGCTACTCTTTCAAACCTTTACAGTCAGCTCTGCTACAGAGTTGATTAATCACCCACCAATAGAAGAAACAAATATAGCTGTGCTTCTTGCCATGTCAGATATAAACAGAATTCATAGAAAGTCCTGGCAGGGAAACCCCTGTTTCAAACCTAGTCTTTCCATCCCTGTAGCTTAAATTTATTTTATTTATGTTATTCAGGGCAGCTTCTGCGAGAGCCCTCTCAGTCCCACCCACCTTACATGGTGTCTGTTGTGGGGGGAGAAGATAGAGGAGATTGTAAGGCTCTCTAAGTCTCTGATGCATTCTTCTCTTCCTTCCTTCCTTCCTTCCTTCCTTCCTTCCTTCCTTCCTTCCTTCCTTCCTTCCTTCCTTCCTTCCTTCCTTCCTTCCTCCCTCCCTCCCTCCCTCCCTCCCTCTCTCCCTCCCTCCCTCCCTCTCTCCCTCCCTCCCTTCCCCCTCCCTCCTTCCTTCTTTCCCTCCCTCCCTCCCTCCCTCCCTTCATTCATTCATTCCCTCCCCTCCCCTTTCCTTCCTTCCTTCCTTCCTTCCTTCCTTCCTTCCTTCCTTCCTTCCTTCCTTCCTTCCTTCCTTCCCTCCCTCCCTCTCTCCTTCCTTCCTTCCTTCCTTCCTTCCTTCCTTCCTTCCTTCCTTCCTTCCTTCCTTCCTTCTTTCTTTCTTTCCTTCCTTCCTTCCTTCCTTCCTCCTGTGATGTGGAAGAAAGCCTCAAGACAGGAAGGGAGGGAGGGAGGAAGGAAGGGAGAGAGAGAGGGAGGGAGGGAAGGAGGAAGAAAGCTCTTACTCCTGTGAAGTGGAAGAAATTCCTGATTGTTCCTTTGATTTGGTGAAGAGATGCTGTGGGGAAGAAGCAAATATATTAGTACCCCCGAACAAATGGATTAATGGGTGCCATTACACACTTGGGTGCTGTGTTGGGTCACTGGTTCACACTGGGACCAGTCTGAAACTCTCTCCCTCCCCCCTCTCTTTTTCATTTGTATTCATTTAGCATTTTCGATACCTATCTAACCTGCTTTCGGAGACAGGGTAGGCTGCGAATTTCAGAGAAAAGATGAGAACTGCTTCCAGAGAATGCCAACCTGTTTGTTATTTTCCTTTCAACCGAGCGATTCGCAGCCAACACCATTGTGAGTGATATTGTGCGTCACAAAAGGACATTTTGGACCGTGTCTCTAGCAAAATTCATTTCCAGGCTTAGAGGCAGCGGTGGAGATTTGGTTCTAGTTATCTATGCCTCCATGTGCTTTCAGAAATTATTATGCATTACTTGCAAGAAGTTAAGAAGCCTATATTATAGTAGGAGTTCTTTTTCCCCCCCATAGTGGACTTCAAAGGATTTTGCAAATTCCTTGAAGATGATTTAACACTTATGCAATGAGAGAGAGAGAGAGATAGACAGAGATAGAGGGACAGAGACAGACACACATACACAGATAGAGACAGAGAGAGAGACAGACAGAGACAGACATAGAGAGAGACACACACACACACACACACAGAGACAGACAGACATATATATATAGAGAGAGAGAGACAGACACACAGAAACAAAGATACATAGAGAGACAGAGACAGACATAGAGAGAGAGACAGACACACAGAAACAAAGATACATAGAGAGACAGAGACAGACATAGAGAGAGAGACACACACACACACAGAGACAGAGAGACAGACAGAGACATACATACATACATATATATATAGAGAGAGAGACAGACACAGAAACAAAGATACATAGAGAGACAGAGACAGACATAGAGAGAGAGACAAACAGACACACAGAGACAGAGACATACACACACACACACAGACAGAGAGACAGACAGAGACAGACAGACAGACATGGAGAGAGGGAGAGACACACAGAGATCAATACCAGCAGGCTTTTCTTGTAGAAAAAGCCCAACAGGAACTCATTTGCATATTAGGCCACACTCCCTGATGCCAAGCCAGCCAGAACTGCGTTCGTGTGGGTTCCTGCTCAAAAAAGCCCTGAATACCAGGAAAATCCAGGAGGTAAAGTATTTCCAATGTGCAATGTCCACATTTCCATAAAATCGTACATAAAAAGGCATAAAAGACTGGTGTAAAACTGCAAATATAACGGAACACGGCAGTTGCAGCAAAACAGGTCGGCAACGGCGTTTCGCCATTTCCTGACTGAATGATTAGAGTTTGCCTTATCTGGCCAATTTGTACGTCACCTCAGGGTTCTTATACTCAAGAAGGTTCTTAAGGAGTCGCAGTTTTTGGCTACCAGCAAAAGGCATGGCCGTGGCAAATGGAAGCATTTCTCGATGATCATTATAAGCCTCCCAGTCAAATATGACGTGGACTAAATATTCGATACAGCAGGGACGTAATTGTTCTTGGAACGGCACCTTTTTGTATCTCCCCTCCACATCCCACCTCATAAGAGTCACGGCTGGCGCGTGGGAGTAGACCAAGCAGGTCGCTGCGTAGGGCGCAACCTGACCCAGGCTCCCGCTCTCCCCATGCGCAACACGTGTGCTCCTCAGAGCCTGCCTCCCCCAATGGAAAGCAGACTCCGTGGAGAACAGATACTGCCCGGTCAGTTTTGCGGATCTGTTACGGATCCGGGAAATGCGAAAGCGGATGGCAGCTGCACAGACCGTCGCGGTGGTGTGATAAATTAACCCACAGGGATAAATTAACCCATTGGGAAAGCTGAAGAAGAGCCCATTACAGTTGCTAAAAGATGGCTCCTGTCAAAGTTGTCTGCTGCCACTCCTCCTCCTTACTCTGCTTTAACAGAGCCCTGGGGCGGAGCCATAGTTCGTTGATAGAGCATCTTTCTCTCATGCGCCAGGTCTTGTCCCTGGCACCTCCAGCTAAAAGGATCGAGCAGCATCCTCACCGTTTGCATTGCTTAATCTCGTATTTGGGGGAAAAAAAATAATAATTAAAATTTAAAATAAAAAAACCTAAAAATTAAAAATGTAAATAGTTTCAAGTTTCTTCATTTCTCCTACAACTCTCTGTTTTTTTTTAAATTTCTGGTGGGGGCGCTAGTGGGGAATTTGCCTAGAGCAGGGTTGGCCAACGGGAGCTCTCCAGATGTTTTTTGCCTACAACTCCCATCAACCCCAGCCATTGGCCATGCTGACTGCGGCTGATGGGAGCTGTGGGAAAAACACCTCTGGTGAGCTACCGTTGGCCAACCTGTATAAGTCTCATAGGGCAGGGGTGGCCAATGGTAGCTCTCCAGTAAGAGCTCTCCAGATGTTTTTTGCCTACAACTCCCATCAGCCCCAGCCATTGGCCATGCTGACTGGGGCTGATGGGAGCTGTAGGAAAAACACCTCTGGTGAGCTACCGTTGGCCACCCCTGTATAAGTCTCATAGGGCAGGGGTGGCCAATGGTAGCTCTCCAGTAACTGCTGACTGGGGCTGATGGGAGCTGTAGGAAAAAAACCTCTGGTGAGCTACCATTGGCCACCCCTGTATAAGTCTCATAGGGCAGAGGTGGCCACCCCTGTATAAGTCTCATAGGGCAGGGGTGGCCAACGGTAGCTCTCCAGACGTTTTTTGCCTACAACTCCCATCAGCCCTAGCCATTGGCCATGCTGACTGGGCCTGATGGGAGTTGTAGGCAAAACACCTCTGGAGAGCTACCATTGGCCACCCCTGTATAAGTCTCCATAGAGCAGGGGTGGCCAACGGTAGCTCTCCAGATGTTTTTTTGCCTACAACTCCCATCAGCCCCAGCCATTGGCCATGCTGACTGGGGCTGATGGGAGCTGTAGGAAAAACACCTCTGGTGAGCTACTGTTGGCCACCCCTGTATAAGTCTCATAGAGCAGGGGTGGCCAACGGTAGCTCTCCAGATGTTTTTTGCCTACAACTCCCATCAGCCCCAGCCATTGGCCATGCTGGCTGGGGCTGATGGGAGTTGTAGGCAAAAACATCTGGAGAGCTACCGTTGGCCACCCCTGGCCTAGAGCACCAAAAACCCTAGTACCGACGTTGATAAGAGTCAACGTTCTCCTAGATTCATGATTTGTTAAGCGGGATTTATAGGGCATCGGGATCACCCTGTTGATTGGTTCTGTCAGAGCTCGTCATTTGGTTATGCTATTAAGGCCGTCATTTAGTGTGCGTGACCGCAGCCCCCCAGTAGCAAACTCCTTGCTGTACCTCCATGGTGTATTTCCGGCCATCTGAATGGCTGGGCCACACCATGGATGTGCCATGCATGCCCAGAAGCTGTGCAAATGCTCTTCTGGTACATGTGCAGCCTATGCCTGTCTCGGTAGCTGGATATGCACCATCCGATTGCTGCAGCACACCTCAAACTGCACTGGCTTTTTCAAAGCCGGGAGACCGTCGCGGTAGTGTGATCGCACCCCATGTTTCTAGCGCTTGGATCCCCAGCCTCTTTGAGCCTGGGGCCAGCTTTGAAACTATGGCACGGGGTGCTGGGCATAGTCACAAAAATGGCTACCACAAGAGGTGGAGCCAATCACGGCATGGCTGTTACAGAAGGATCACAAAATGCCAGGGAGTGAGGCGATATGGGACTCTAACAGTAACAATTTGACATCGTAGATAGAAGCTTGGTGTAACAAAGGTGGCCTTCACTCTGGACAGCCAATCAAAAGCCCTGCTGGGCAAACACTCCTCCTGTCACCTCCCACTTTCTAGAAGCAGTTGGCTGGTGTTGGAGGACACCTACGGGCACCATGCTGAGGACACCTTACAGGAATACAGGAAGCTGCCTTCTGCTGCATGAGTCCCTTGGTCCACCAAGGTCAGTATCATCTACTCAGACTGGCAGCAGCTCTCCAGGGTTGCAGGCTGAGGTCTTTCCCATCCCCTCCTGCCTGCTCCTTTTAACTGGAGATGCCGGGGATTGAACCTGGGACCTTTTGCATGCAAAGCAGATTCTCTGCTATTGAGCCACAACCTTTCTCCTTTTGTCTACAGGGTCTCAGGTCAAGGTCTTTCTTATCACCTCCTGCCTAGTCCTTTTAACTGGAGATGCTGGGGATTGAACCTGGGACCTTCTGTATGCAAAGCAGATTCTCTACCAATGAGCCACAGCATTTCTTCTTTGGTGTGCAGGGTCTCAGGTCAAGGTCTTTCTTGTCATCTCCTGCATGCTTCTTTTAACTGGAGATGCCAGGGATTGAACCTGGGACCTTCTGCATGCAAAGCAGATTCTCTACCATTGAGCCATGACGCTTCCCCTTGAGTGACCAGCCATATGCCTTCTTCTTTGAAGGTCTCCAGGGCTGGGTTTTGTTTGTTTGTTTTGCAGCAGAAACTTCTTTGCATATTAGTCTACACTGGGGTTGGCCAAACTTGCTTAATATAGAGCGCCACATAGAATAAATAACCAAGTGTTTGAGAGCCACAAGACACGAACATCAGATGTTTGAGAGCTGCAAGATGAAAGAAGGAAGGAAGGGTGGAAAGAAAGCAAATGGGGGAGGGAGAAGTGGAAAGACATTAAATGCATTCTCCTTGCTGCCAGCTGGCTTGACTTGGAGAAGTGATTGAAAGAGACAAATGTCTTCTCCAAGCTGGCTGGTTAGGTGGTGAGGGTTTTGACAGCCACACAATATGTGTGAAAGAGCCACCCCTGGGCTACGCACACACCCTGATGTAGTCAATCCTTCAAGAGCGTACAGGGCTCTTTGTACAGGGCCTACTGTAAGCTCCAGGAGGATTGGCTACATCAGGGGTGTGTGGCCTAATATGAAAAGGAGTTCCTGCTACAAAAAATATCTTGAAGGCCTCTATTGTTTTGAAACCTTCAAAAGCTACATGTAGGCTCCAGTTCTCTCATTGAGCAACAATAGGGTTGCTAGCTCCCCCCCCCCCGCCAACCATGGGGGGTAGTGATGGGGATGAACCGCCTTATATGCATGGACTGGTAAATCCCATTTCATTGTATCTGTGGAAGTGTGCGTGCACACAAAAGCTCACACCTTGAATAAAACTTTGTTGGTCTTAAAGGTGCCCCTGGACTCCAAGTTTGTTCTATCACTCTAGTTTGGAAGGGCAGTATAGGACAGATCTTTTATATCAGGGAGGCCAAGAAAATATTTGACCAGACTACTGCTAAGCAAAGCAGATTTTCTTCTTCTTTGTCTCTGTCATCTTCGTCTTCATCATCTTCTTTGTCTTCATCATCTTTTTTCTTGTCTTGTTTGTCTTTGTCTTCTTTGTCTTCATCTTCTATTCTTCGTCATCGTCATCTTTGTCTTCATCATCTTCGTCTTCTTTTTCTGTTCTTCTTCCTCATCTTCTATTCTTCTTCTTTGTCTTTTTTATCTTCATCGTCTTCTATGCTTCCTCATCGCCTTCTTCAACTTTTTGTCTTCATCACCTTCTTCATCTTTTTGTCTTCATCACCTTCTTCATCTTTTTGTCTTCATCATCTTCTTCATCATCGGCATCGTCTTCTTTTTTCTTCTTCCTCCCACTGTAGCATATAAAATGGATTTGAAAAATGAGATTTGTGTGCAACTTGATCAAGATCTGAATAACACATGCAAGCATGCTGCTCTTTGAACAAAATGTTCTGTGCATCGATCAGTAGCGAGAGAGATTCTTAAATCTATCAGGAAGATAAAGTGCAGTTGTAGATTCTTGAAAGGAACATCCTTCTCCGCTCTTGTGCCTTGAAAAAATTCTCATCCTTGTCAAGAAGTCCACATTTGTCCTTTTGAAAGCAAACGGGAGACTCGTGGAATGGGGTTGGAAATAAATTTCGCTGCAAATGGTTTCGAAGCTGTTGGCTGTATTTAGTCTCTCCTTTAGCTTTCAGCTTCTTTTGCCAAATCACGCTGGGTTTACAATTTATTAGGCCATTATTGTCCTCTGGGGAATCATTACCGATGCCTGTTCTCTTGTGGCAATATTTTGTCTGTCTAAGGATTGAAAAATCAAAAATTTCTGAGCACGTTTGTCTTGTTGACGCTAAAAAAGACATTGCCACTCAATCGTTTTGTCTTCTGAAACCTTATGGGTAGGTGTGGCATCAGGCCAAAATCAATACCGATACCTAATCAATATGTATGGCTTGGCGATGCTAGAATTAAATAACAGCGCTTTTGGAAAATAGTCTTTTTATGGCAGGTTAAGCAAAGGAGTTTTAGCTTGCTGAAATAAAAGGGAACTACCTAAGTTAACAAAAGGTCATTGCCCTTTCAAAGAGAAACCGCAAGGTGTTTAAAGGCGGCCGTAAGAAGCGTAAAAGGGAACTCCATTATGTGCTAGCAAAAGTAATGCAGCAATAAGGAATGTGTGTGTAACAATCCCATATAAGGTAACAAGGGACAGCTGGTAGCGAGAGAAGGCCCCTGAAGAAGGTGCCGAAAGCTGGTAAACAACACAAAATGTGGTTAAGGCGTGATGTGGTCATCATCCCAGGGTACTGGGAGAGGTATAAAAGGTGGTGATTGGGGTATGTGTTAAGGGTGACAATTAAGGGTGACAATTGGGGTAAAGACACCCTATAAAAGACGGCAGGTAGCTGCAGTCATTGCTCAGACCCTCGGGTCTGAAGCCCGTGTATAGAGCGGTTATGCACGTTAAATAAAGAAGCTGTTTTCCTGATCTTGCCTCAGACCTCGTTTGTGAGTATGATTTACTATTAATTGGACAACACGGGACTTTCCCTGCTACATAGGGATGGGAACAAACTGGCTCATGAACTAAAGTTCATGATGAATTTTGGCCAGGTTTTTTTTTTTTTTTTGTGGCAGGTAGGGTTGCCAATTCCTGGTCTGGGTAGGAGGGTCTCTCGCCATCGGGCACTCTCTTCCCCTCCCAGATTACCTCCAAGAAGCCAGAAATAAATGTGAAGTGCCCACATAACCCAGAAGTGACATAGACGTCTTGGGGATGTTGAGCAGTGATGCTCTGGTTTGTTTGTTTTTTTGTCAAACTCAATGATTTGTAGCTAATTCTACCATAGAGTGTTGCCCAAAAACTGTAAGGTTGCTGCCCAATGTGCCTGTGTCACTTCTGGGTGACATATTTCCTTCCTTCCTTCCTTCCTTCCTTCCTTCCTTCCTTCCTTCCTTCCTTCCTTCCTTCCTTCCTTCCTTCCTTCCTTCCTTCCTTCCTCCCTCCCTCCCTCCCTCCCTCCCTCCCTCCCTTTCTCCCTCCTTTCCTCCCTCCCTTACTTCCTTCCCTCCCTCCCTCCCTTCCTTCCTTCCTTCCTTCCTTCCTTCCTTCCTTCCTTCCTTCCTTCCTTCCTTCCTTCCTTCCTTCCTTCCTTCCTTCCTTCCTTCCTTCCTTTCTCCGATGGGAACTTGTTCCACCAGGCAGGGGCCAGCACAGAGAATGCCCTTGTAGTGTATCAAGAAATGTCATGCGACCAGACGGGGGGGGGCAACTGGGCAGTCCCAGGAGCCCCAGCGCCGGGAGCCAGTTCCCCGCCTATCTCCAGCTGTGGCGGGAAGTTCAACGGGGCAGGATTGGCCCGACCAACCCAGTAGGCTGTACCCGGGATTGTATATAAGCGGGACCCGGCCCGCGTGTTCTCTCTCTAGCTACGTGCTCCCAATAAACCATGTTGCCCTACTCTCGTCTCCGTTTCGAGTACGTTACACTGGCGACGAGGATGGGATACTAGCCTCAGCGGCTACGACGGAGATCTGGGCAACAAGCGACCGCCGCCGCCATCATGGCCAACCAAGGAGGGATCACCGGCTACCTCGAGCCCTTCGACCCTACAAATCCAGAGGGATGGGAGTCCTACGCGGAGCGGGTCGAGTTCTACCTCCGGGCCAACAAGATCACTGACGCCGGAGCAAAGAGGGACGTTCTCATGAGCGTCTGCGGGCCTGCCACGTTCGAGATCGCCAAGGGTCTCTCGGCACCCGCCCGTCTGGCGGAGAAATCCTATGACGAGATCATCCGACTCCTCACGGGACACTTCTCACCACAGCCCTCGCGGGTGGCTCGCAGGTTCCTGTTCCACAAACGGGACCAGATCGCGGGCGAGTCCGCCGCGGACTACCTGGCGGCCCTCCGCAAACTCGCCGGGAACTGCAACCTCCCCCAACTGGAGGAAGCCCTGGCGACAGATTCACGTGGGGCCTCCGCGACGAAAGGCTCCAGCAAAAGCTCTTCGCCAAAGAAGAGCTTACCCTCCAGGCCGCCTTCAGCGAGGCGGTGGCGTGGGAACGAACCGCCCGAACGTTTCCCCGGGCCAAGATGGAAGCCGCCCACCACGAAGAGCTGGACCACGACGGCCCCGAGGAGGAGGAAGCCCATCAGCTACGCCGCCCAGCCGGGCCACCCAACAGAGCGACCCAACGCCCCCGAGCGACCGACCGACCACCAGCGTCGGAGAGAGCCCCGGCCACCAAGTGCGCCAGCTGCGGCGGCCCCCACGAGAGGAGAGACTGCCAGTACCGGACCTGGGACTGCAGGAGCTGCGGGAAGACCGGCCACATCGCCAGGGCTTGCCGAGCCAAGCCCAACCCCAGGAAGCCGACCACGTACCACGAGTCCGCGGAGTCCCACGCGATAGACTCTACGTCCCTACAGGTACTGAACTTGCCCCACGATTCCCCCGATAAAATCAAAGTGACGGTCCTTATCGAGGGGAACCCCTGCCAAATGGAGGTGGACTCAGGGTCCTCCATTTCCCTCATAGCGGAGGAAACCCTAAGAGAACTGTGTCCCCGCCAGCGGCTGCAACTTCGGCCGGCAGACTTCATACTCCGGGACTTCCAGAAGAACCCGGTGCAAATTGCAGGGTGGGCGCGGGTACAAGTCGAGCGGGGGTCCTTCCACGGCCCGCTGGACATCCTGGTGGTAAAGCGCCAGCTGGCTACCCTGCTAGGTCTGGCCTGGTTCAAACCCATGGGAATCCGCGTGGAGGGGGTGGGGCAGACCGTAACGCCCCGTGGGTTCGGGGAGATTTGCAAGGAATTCCCCGAGGTATTCGATGGGTCCCTAGGAAGCTACCGGGGGCCGGCCATCTCCCTGCCCCTAGACCCCACAGTCAGGCCGATTCGGCTCAAGGCCAGGAGGGTCCCGTTCGCCTTGAAACCTAAGATTGAGGCAGAGCTAGACCGCCTCACGGCACAAGGCGTCCTTGAGCCGGTGGACTACGCCACTTGGGAAACCCCCATAGTTACCCCATCAAACCAACCGGGGAGGTGCGGATATGTGCCGATTATAAATGCACCATAAATAAGGCTCTACAGGACAACCCCTATCCGGTGCCGGTAGTGAGCCACGTCCTAGCCGCCCTAGCGGGGGCTAGGATATTCGGGAAGCTAGACCTAGCCCAAGCCTACCAGCAGCTCCCAGTAGACAGCAAGACGGCAGAGGCCCAAACGATCGTGACACACAGAGGGGCCTTCCGCGTAAAGAGGCTGCAGTTTGGGGTGAGCGTCGCTCCGGGGATTTTCCAGAGCATAATGGACTCTCTCCTTAAAGGAATTCCCGGAGTCCAACCGTTCTTCGATGACGTTTTAGTCGCCGCCCCGGACCCCGAAGAATTTGGCAACCGCCTCCGAGAGGTGCTCCGCCGGTTCCAGACCGCGGGGCTCAAGGTCAAGAGGGAGAAATGTTTGCTGGGGGTTCCACGGGTGGAGTTCCTAGGGTTCGCCGTAGACGCAACTGGAATCCACCCCACGGAAGAAAAGACCCGAGCCATCGTACAAGCCCCGGCCCCCACGAGCAAAGCGGAGCTACAAAGCTTCTTGGGGGTGCTCAACTTTTACCATTCCTTCCTCCCCCACAAGGCTGCCCTCGCGGAGCCCCTTCACCGGCTGCTGGACAAGAAAGCCCCTTGGGTTTGGGGCAAACGACAGGCCGCCGCGTTTCAGGCGGTCAAGGACGTCCTGGTGTCCAATGCGGTGCTCCACCATTTTGACGAGGCCCTCCCCGTCATCCTGGCATGCGATGCGTCGCCGTATGGGGTGGGGGCAGTCCTGGGGCATCAGCTGCCAGATGGGAGGGAGGTACCGGTCGCATACTACTCCCGCACGCTCACCCCAGCCGAGCGCAACTACGCGCAGATCGACAAAGAGGCCTTGGCAATCGTGGCGGGGGTCCGCAAGTTCCATGAGTACCTATATGGGAGACGGTTCACAATTGCCACGGACCACAAGCCCCTTTTAGGTCTACTAGCCCCAGACAGACAGACCCCCCAAATACTCTCACAGCGCGTGTTGAGGTGGAACCAATTCCTCAACTCATACACGTACACACTGGTTCATAGGGCCGGCAAGGCTATGGGTCACGCGGATGCGCTCAGCCGCTTGCCGCTTCCGGAGACGGGTCCGGACCCCGCACCCGCACACCAGGTCATGATGATAGAGAGCCTCCCGGAGCCGCCACTCCACGCCGCGGAGGTGGCCAAGGCCACTCAGAAACACAAGACACTGGCACGGGTGCTCGACTGGGTGGTGAGGGGGTGGCCAGAGGGAAACATGGGTGAGGAATTCAGGCCTTACAAGGCGAGGAGGGAGGAATTAGCCGCACACAAGGGCTGCATACTATGGGGCAGTAGGGTAGTGATTCCGCCCCCGCTCCAAAGGCGTGTTTTAGAATCCCTACACGAGACTCACCCCGGCATAGTGCGAATGAAGGCTCTGGCCAGGAGCTACGTCTGGTGGCCGGGGAATGGACGGGGAGATCGAGGGCTGGGTCCGCAGATGCCAGACCTGCCAGGAATCGCGGCCCGAGCCGCCCAGCGCCCCCGTCACTAGGTGGGAGTCCACCCGGAAACCCTGGTCGAGACTCCACATCGACTTTGCGGGCCCTTTCCAGGGGCAAACCTTCATCATAATAGTGGACTCCTACACCAAATGGCTGGAGGTCATCCCCGTAGGGTCCCCCTCGTCCACAGCCGCGGTCAGAGCTCTGCGCAGGGTCCTATGCACACACGGCATCCCGGACACCATAGTCTCTGATAACGGGGCCGCCTTCACCTCAGCCGACTTCCAGGCGTTCCTGCAAAGATATCTGATCAGGCACATAAGGTCGGCTCCCTTCCACCCGGCCACCAACGGCCAGGCAGAGCGGATGGTCCGCACAACAAAGGAGGCCCTCGGCCGAATTGTACAGGGGGACTGGGACCACAGGCTGGCCGCGTTCCTCTTCGATAATCGGATCACACCCAACCCGGTCACAGGAGTCAGCCCGGCTGAGCTCCTCATGGAACGCAAACTCATAACCAGGCTGGACCGGCTGCATCCCGACCGAGCTTCAGACACCCGCGGGAGTCCCGAAGTCCGAGACACCGTCCGGGGCTTCTTCGCGGGCGACCCAGTCTACGCCCGAAACTATGCAAGGGGCCCCGATTGGGTGGCGGGGCGGGTACTGAGGGTAACCGGGTCCCGCCACTACGACATATCGACTGAGGGGGGCCAGGTGCTACGGCGGCACATTGACCAGTTGAGGCGCCGCACTCTCCCGGAGGCACCCGCAGACACAGACGAGGCTATATCCCGCGAGGAGCCAAACGGAGACCGCCTAGAAGACGCGATCCCAACATCCGGGATGCGGGCGCCAGAGGTACCGGGGCCGACCGAGCCCGAGGGATCCGCAGAACCGAACGGGCCGCCCCCGTCCACTCCAGGACCCCCCGAAGCACCATCCCCGGCGGCCGCGCCGCCTCCACCCGAAACCCCCAGACGGTCCACCCGGGAGCGCCGGCCCCCCGCATATTTACAGGACTTTGTACATTAACCAGGGGGGGGAGGGGTGTAGTGTATCAAGAAATGTCATGCGACCAGACGGGGGGGGGGGCAACTGGGCAGTCCCAGGAGCCCCAGCGCCGGGAGCCAGTTCCCCGCCTATCTCCAGCTGTGGCGGGAAGTTCAACGGGGCAGGATTGGCCCGACCAACCCAGTAGGCTGTACCCGGGATTGTATATAAGCGGGACCCGGCCCGCGTGTTCTCTCTCTAGCTACGTGCTCCCAATAAACCATGTTGCCCTACTCTCGTCTCCGTTTCGAGTACGTTACAGCCCTGACCCTAGTCAAGGCTAGGTGGGCATCCTTTGAGCCTGGGACAACCAGGAGGTGATTCTCAGCAGAGCATAGAGTTCTCCGGGGGGTTGGTGTGTTGCGGAGTTCCTTCCTGCTCATGGAAAGTTACCTCCCAACCCCCACAGATGCATTGTTGGGACCTGGTAATCCTAGTGACAGGTCAACTGTCACAAACTTTCTTCCTTCCTTCCCCAATGGGTTCAGGGTGGGTCACATCAGAAGTAACACCATTTCAAAATAAAACAAAAATATAACATCAGACAAATCAATTCACTGTTAAAATTCAATGGTCACAGTTTCAGATGACATCAAAACCGAAGCTCACACTGATCAATAAATTGATAGGAAGATGATAATCTCAACAATCCTAACTGGGCCAGTATGTGGCAGGGAGGCCACATTGAGGGTTGTGTCAAGTCCTCAGAAGATTAAGAAATCACACATTCTTTAGGCAGGTTTATTCCATAAGCAACATGGAGGCAAAACATGGTTTTGTTAAGACTAACGTCTTACATCAGAAGCCACCTTATATAGACTATCAAAACCGTTATGCATTTAAGTAACAGCGGGAGAGCAAAGCAGAAAAGATTTTGGCGGGTTCCCCTCCTTATAGGCCTGGGAACCCAGGTGCAGGTTAATCACATTCTATTTCTGCGTCTGGCCTTGGGCCCTAGCTCAGGCTGGTGGAAGAGTCATGAATAAAGTCTCATAGATAAGCAAGCCTAGCACAGGGAGGGAGTAGCAAAGCAAAAGAGATACATGATACTGTGATGCTCACAGTAACAGTTAATGACCACCTGCTTGACAGGTTGGTGATACCTACCGCCTCAACTAAAGGCCTGGTGGAACAGCTCTGTGGAATTTCAACAGATTCCGCAGGGCCCAGATCTCCAATGGGAGTTTGTTCCACCAGGCAGGGGCCAGCACAGAGAATGCCCTGACCCTAGTCGAGGCTAGGTGGGCATCCTTTGAGCCTGGGATGACGAGGAGGTGCTGCTCTGCAGAGCATAGAGTTCTCCGGGGGGGGGGGGTGTTGCGCAGCTCCTCCCTGCTCATGGAAAGTTACCTCCCAACCCCCACAGATGCATTGTTGGGACCTGATAATCCTAGTAACAGGTCATCTGTCACAAACTTTCCTGCTTCTCATGGTAGTTCATGGTGGTACATGGTTGGATGCATTTCCAGGGAGACTGTCTGTGCTCAATCTAAATATTTACCGAATTTCAGAGCAAGGGAGGGGTGGAACTTAAAAGGGAAGATCCGTGCAACTTTGATGTCTCTGCCTTCCACAAGATTAGTTCTATACAATCCTGAACTTTCAGATGGGCAGTCATTTCCACAGAAAGGATTTTCCTGGGAGCACATAAGAACATAAGAGAAGCCATGTTGGATCAGGCCAATGGCCCATCCAGTCCAACACTGTGTCACATAAGAACATAAGAGAAGCCATGTCGGATCAGGCCAATGGCCCCTCCAGTCCAACACTCTGTTTCACATAAGAACATAAGAGAAGCCATGCTGGATCAGACTAATGGCCCATCCAGTCCAACACTCTGTGTCACATAAAAACATAAGAGAAGCCATGTTGGATCAGGCCAATGGCCAATCCAGTCCAACACTCTGTGTCACATAAGAACAGAAGAGAAGCCATGCTGGATCAGACCAATGGCCCATCCAGTCCAACACTCTGTGTCGCATAAAAACATAAGAGAAGCCATGTTGGATCAGGCCAATGGCCCATCCAGTCCAACACTCTGTGCCACACAGTGGCCAAAACACCAGGTGCCATCAGGAGGTCCACCAGTGAAGCCAGAAGTCCTCGAATCCTCGGCCATATAGGGCTTTAAAGGTAATAACCAGCACTTTGTAACAAATCTGGTACACTATTGGTAGCCAATGCAGTTCCCGCAGCACTGGCTGTATGTGCTCCCACCCCAGTAACAGCCTAGCGAGGGTTACCAACCCCCAGGTGGGTGACAGGAGAAAACCCTAAGGTTCTGTGACAACCAGCCTCAGTAAAGAAAACCAGTGAAATAAAGGGAAAAAAATGTTATTATTCTAAACACTCCCATATGAAAATACTATAGCAAGGGCTACAAGTGACCTTCCATCTTCTGGTACCAAATAAGCTAGCATTCTTACAGTCTGTTGAGTAGTTCATTTAACCTATTTTAACAGTAGCAGTTGAGAAGTTCTGCAAAGATCAAGTCTCCATAAACGGAAACAAAAGGAAGTCCAAAGCTTTCTCTCTTCGGATCGGGTGCCAACATATGTAAGTTCTGCAAACCCACTAGCATGGTGACATGGGCAGATGTTCATGAGGTCAAGAGTAATAAGAAATTTATAAGATGGGCAGGCTACATTGTTCTATTGGGTCTTGTGGGAGAACGCAGCAATCTCGGACAGATTGCTGTCACACCTGTGGGGGAGGAGGGGAAGTGCATGCAGAGAAGATTTCAGACTGCTGTAGAAGGCAGAGTTTTAATTTTGCTTTTGATGAGAAGTTGCAGCCAACGAACAGTGACCAAGTTGGGTTTCCAAAGCTAGAGACATTCAGAGGTGGTTTGCCTTTGTCTGCCTCTGCATAGTGACCCTGGACTTCCTTGGTGGTCTCCCATCCACGTACTCACCAGGGCTGACCCTGCTCAGCTTCTGAGATCTGATAAGACTGGGCTAGCCTGGGCCATCCAGCTCAAGGCAAGAGATGTTCAGATGTGGTTTGCCATTGCCTGCCTCTGTGTAGCAACCCTGGACTTCCTTGGTGGTCTCCCATCCACGTACTCACCAGGGCTGACCCTGCTTAGCTTCTGAGATCTGAGAAGAAGATCAGGCTAGCCTGGGCCATCCAGGTCAAGGCAAGAGATGTTCAGAGGTGCTTTGCCATTGCCTGCCTCTGCATAGCAACCATGGACTTCCTTGGTGGTCTCCCATCCACGTACTCACCAGGGCTGACCCTGCTTAGCTTCTGAGATCTGAGAAGAAGATCAGGCTAGCCTGGGCCATCCAGGTCAAGGCAAGAGATGTTCAGAGGTGGTTTGCCATTGCCTGCCTCTGCATAGCAACCATGGACTTCCTTGGTGGTCTCCCATCCACGTACTCACCAGGGCTGACCCTGCTTAGCACTTTGGAGATCCAATGAGATCATGCTAGCCTGGATCGTCTAGGCCAGGGCAGAGGTGGTTTGCCATTGTTTGCCTCTATGCAACAACCCTGGACTTCCTTGGTGGTCTCCCCTCCAAGTACAAATTGTGTCTGCTCAGTTTCTGAGATCTAATGAGCTATTCCTCGCTAATGAGCTATTCAGGTGAGGGCAAAAAATACAGTTAGGCAAGCTTAATTCCCAGCACTTTTGATGGCCCTAGTTACATGCAAGCAGTGCTTCAAAAATTGGTGCCAGAATCCATACATAAGGTTGCACTGATCCCCAACAATTCCACCCCCCTCAAACTTGGAAGAGCCCCTCAAAAGATGCTGATACTCAGTACTCAGCAATGTTCCCTCCAAGCTGCAGAATCTTGTGAGCAAAAATTCTACTTTGTGAGCTACTGGCATCAAAGTTGCGAGCTACTGGCATTAAAGTTGTGACCGACTGCACAAATTAGCGTGCTCTGGGGCCATCCTTCCTGAGCTAAGACAAAAATGTGTGAGCTGGAGGCGAAAAGATCTGTGAGCTAGCTCACGCTAACTGCGCTTAGAGGGAACACTGGTAATCAGCACCGCAAAAATAGTTCTGTAAGTACATTTGCTAAGGTAAGGGCTGTAAGGTCAAAGGTAGGTTTGTGTGTCAAATCACAGATTAATTATGGTAACCCCATACAGCAGGAGTTTAAAACATGCAGCCCAGGGGCCGAATCAGACCCCAAGAGGGCTCCTATCAGGCCCCCGAGCATTTGGCTGTCGTCTGCTTCCTTCTCCCTCTCTCTTACTTCCTTTTGCATCACAGCTTGCTTTGCAAGGCTTGCTCAATCGCACAGGAGCTACAGAGAAAAACCTCGATTTTCTCCATTGGCTGAGGCTCCTCCCTTGGGGTAGAAGTCAGGGTTCGCTTTGCCCGGCTCTCTCAATCGCACAGCAGAGCTACTGAGCCAAGCCTCTTTTCCTTCTATTGGCCGAGCCTTCTCCCTCTCCTGGTCCTCTGGGGAGGGAGGGAAAGATCAGCCCCACGCAGTGTTCACAGCTCAGGTCCGTTCCAGACGAAGACCCCAGGATTGATTATCTCTGTTTCCATTTTATCAAATCTTCAACAGCTCATTCCATTGTTGAAGATTCGATAAAATGGAAACAGAGATAATCAATATATATATATGTGTCATATCCGGCCCTCATAACAAATGAGTTCGACACCCGTGCTTTATTGGCTGCACCACCCTGGCTGTAGCAGCTAGCGGTTTAGTGGGACCAAAAAATACAGCAGCCTGCCTTGACGTTACAGGCAAGGGACATTCAGAGGTGGTTTGCCATTGCCTGCCTTTGCATAGCAACCCTGGACTTCCTTGGTGACCTTCCATCCAAGTCCGAACCAGGGCCCGCCCTGCTTAGCTTTCAAGACCTAATGAGATCAGGCTAGCCTGGGCCATGCAGGTTAAAGCAAGGGGTGTTCAGAGGTGGTTTGCCATTGCCTGCCTCTGCATAGCAACCCTGGACTTCCTTGCTGGTCTCCCATCCACAGCCTGTCGGTCACTTCCGGGTTCCTGTCCTGCATCTCGACCTGTGTTATTAGTGACAGGCTGCTTCGGCGGGCCGCTGCGCCGGCCCCCTGGGTCCCACAATGATGGGACCAATGCCACAGGGACGGGCTCGAAACACTCTATAACCCCTCAAAAGAACAGCAGTCTAGCTCGCTTCCCCCGAGCCCTGCCGCCATAAGCCTCAAGGGGGCTCATTTTGCGGCATCTCCCGGCGGGAGGGTGGCACCCGCACGGGACACATATCAAATGAAAGAGGGGGCGCAGGGCTATCAGAAACAGCTGGCGGAGGGAGTCGGGAGACCACCCCACTGGGGGATCCACACCCCGAAAGTGATGAAGGTGGCGCAGATAGAGCCAACAGAGCAAACAGTACAAAATAAATAGGCTGCATTATGCAGCACAGTTGAGAAAGTGCCTTATCCCATATACTGATGAAGTATATACAGGATTTGAGAACAAAATTGTTTCCGTCGGTGATATTTGGGGGATTTTTGGGGACGTCACAGGAAGTGCTGTGAAGTCACTTCCTGTTTCCGGCAGTGGCATTTGGGGGAAATGATGTCATTTGGGGGAAATGATGTCACAGGAAGTGATGTCACTTCCTGCTTCCGGCAGGTGGCGCGGGTGGGGGATGATGTCACAGGAAGTGATGTCACTTCCCGTTTCCGGCAGGTGGTGCGGGGGAAATGACATCACCAGAAGTGACGTCACTTCCTGTTTCCGGCGGTGGCATGACGTCACCGGAAGTGACGTCACTTCCTTTTCCCGGCGGCGCACACGCTTTGCGCGCGCGCACCCCTACCTTCCCCCCCCCAGGTGTCCCTGGCTGGCCTTCAGACATTATGGCCACCCTATACTCACCAGAACTGACCCTGCTTAGCTTCTGAGATCTGACAAGATCAGGCTAGCCTGGGCCATCCGGGTCAAGGCAAAAGATAAACAGAGGTGGTTTGCCATTGCCTGCCTCTGCATAGCAACCATGGACTTCCTTGGTGGTCTCCCATCCACGTACTCACCAGGGCTGACCCTGCTCAGCTTCTGAGATTTGATAAGACTGGGCTAGCCTGGGCCATCCAGGTCAAGGCAAGAGAATTTCAGAGGTGGTTGGCCATTGCCTGCCTCTGCATAGCAACCCTGGACTTCCTTGGTGGTCTCCCATCGAAGAATTAATAAAGGCTGACCTTGCTTAGCTTGTGAGATCACATGAGGGCAGGCTAGCCTGGACTATCCAGGTCAGGGCAGAGGTGGTTTGCCATTGCCTGACTCTGCATAGCGACCCTGGACTTCTTGGTGGTCTCCCATCCAAGTACCAACCAGGGCGGACCGTGCTTAGCTTCTGAATGCTGACAAGATTGGGCTGGCCTGAGAATCCTTCCATTCAACACCTCTTTTCAAAGAAGGTCTAGTATACCACTCATGCCATAACTTCCTTCTGAAGATCCTCAAAAGGGAATGATTGCCTAATGGATCACCAGCTTCTGCTCCGCCTAGATATTTCTTGACTGTCTTCTAGCTCTAGAGTGACCAGGCCCAGTCTTGCTCATGGGGGAGGGAGAGAGAGAGAGAGAGAGATAGACAAAGAGAGAAGAAGGAGAAGAAGGAAGAGGAGGAGGAGAAGATGACGATATTGGATTTATATCTCACTCTATATTTTGAATCTCAGAGTCTCAGTGCAGTCACCATCTCCTTTACCTTCTCCCCCCCCCCACAACAGACACCCTGGGAAGTAGGTGGGGCTGAGAGAGTTACAGCAGCTGCCTTTTCAAGGACAACTCCTAAGAGAGCTATGGCTGACCCAAGGCCATTCCAGCAGCTGCAAGTGGAAGAGTGGGGAATCAAACCCGGTTCTCCCAGATAAGAATCTGCGCACTTAACCACTACACCAAACTAGTTCTCTAAAGAGACAGAGAGAGAGAGAGAGAGAGAGAGAGAGAGAAGAGATCAGAGCTGATAAGTGATTCTTTTTCTTCTTTGCAGACCACTTTGGTATTCACCTGATTATCCGCCCGATCCCCACCCTGTTGTCACGGTGGGTGTGAATTCCCCAACGTTGCATTTTTCTCCTGCTTTCTTTCTAAATCAGGGTGTAGCCCTCACCCGTCTTCCGTGAGAAAAAGGTCACCGGCGCTCGAGAGAATGCCACGGAACAAGTTTCCTTAATAGCCTCACGAAAACTCCTGTGTAGTATACACACACCTGCAAGTTTCTGAAACAGGCTACTTTTATGAGCGTTCTCGGGGCGGGGAAGGGAAAACGCTGTGGGAATGCGCGGTGGGATTTGGTGGGCTTTGAAAGCCGCCCTGGGAAACTGAAACAAAAAATACAAAGACATCCGTGTGAATGAAAACTGATCAGCAGTGCCTCTCAGGGGTCTGCAACCTTTTTGAGCCTGAGAGCATCATCGGAATGCTGATACACTGTGGCGGGGTAAAGCCACAAAATGGCTGCCACGAAATAGCTTCCACAGGAGGGGGAGGCAGCCAGAAATTCGCTGCGGCAGCTAACCTGTAGTGGTAGCTGCAGCCAAAGTGACGTCTTTAAAAGTCTGCATCAACAACGACTTCTTGTTAAGATCTTTGAAGCTCTGCTCTATTGTAAAAATGTGTGATGGTTTTCCAAAGCTCGTAGAAGCTTGTTAGTGAAACAGGGGGTCAAGTACGGCCCTGTTGCGTCCCTTGCGCCCTGCTGCATTGGATTATTTCACCTTTAAAATTCGTGAAGACATCCTGGAGCGTTGGACTCCCTAGAAGAAGCTACCTTTGCCACGACTCGGACCACTCTTCTCATCTTCTTGGCGTTAATTCGCCTAGAAAGGGACTTGAGTGTGAACGGGGTCTTTGTCTGCGTCATGATTAATTTCACTTTATATGCTTGGTTGCTATATTTATAAACATTTGTATCATTTGTTATATTTTTTTTTTTAGGCTGGTTTTTCGCGGAGGTGTATACCGTGTTCCCTGCTCCACCTGGAGGTTAGCAATAATACTTTTGCCTCTGCCTCTCAACCAGATAAACTAGCTGTTAGCAGTGAGCTATAGGGAGAGGACACCTTGGTCAAAGAACAAAGCCCATCTTTCTTCCGGACAGTAGCGTCGAGCAGAGGAGTGATATCGGTATGATGGATAGACAAACCTTCGGGGAAAGCGGCTTTCCTCCACTTCAAAGGACCAAGCTGGTGGGAGAGAACCAGAGAGTAACAATCTCTCATGGCCTTAATAATGTAGTGGTTAAATGTATTAGTGTAGTGGTTAAAGGAGCAGACTCTTATCTGAGAGAACCGGGTTTGATTCCGCACTCCTCCACTTGCAGCTGCTGGAATGGCCTGGGGTCAGCCGTAGCTCTGGCAGAGCTGTCCTTGAAAGGGCAGCTTCTGGGAGAGCTCTCTCAGCCGCACCCACCTCAAAAGGTATCTGTTGTGGGGGAGAAGATATAGGAGATTGTAGGCTGCTCTGAGACTCTGTCCTTGAAAGGGCAGCTTCTGGGAGAGCCCTCTCAGCCCCACCTACCTCACAGAGTGTCTGTTGTGGGGGAAGAAGGTAAAGGAGATTGTAAGCCGCTCTGAGACCCTGATTCAGAGAGAAGGGTGGGGTATAAATCTGCTGTCTTCTTGTTGTCGTCTTCTTCTTCCTTTGTCAAAGAACAAAGCCCATCTATCTTCCGGACAGTAGTGTCAAGCAGAGGAGCGATATCGGTATGATGGATAGACAGACCTTCGGGGAAAGCGGCTTTTCTTCTCTTCAAAGGACCAAGCTGGTGGGAGAGAGCTGGAGACTAACAATCTCTCATGGCCCAAAGAGCAGCTGGCGTTCTTCTTATCACACCCAGGCAGCTGGGGTGTTATCGTGGGAAGAGCAGGCCGGGTTCTAATTGAAGGATTACAGGGGGGTTAATGGGGACTAGCCTTGTTAAATCAAAAATGTGTTAATTTGCTATCTGCGAAGGAGGTGTGTGGATGGGGGGGAAACCAGGACAAATGGGAAGGTGAATCTCTCTTGTCAAACCTGTAACAAATGTCAGGCTATTTGAACCCCGGGGAAAGGTAAACACACTGCAGGGTTTGGACCATTTGGCCTTCCCCACCATGGGGCTTTGGTTGTAGTTTGGTGTCAGCTCTCCCCGCTACCCCCGTATGCCACTGAGAAGCACTTCTAGCTTTCATAATTCCCCTGAATAAATCGATGGTGAGGCCTCATTTGGAGTACTGTGTACAATTCTGGTCGCCGCACCTCAAAAAGGATATTATAGCCTTGGAAAAAAGTGCAGAAAAGGGCAACTAGATTAAAGGGTTGGAACACTTTCTCCATGACGAAAGGTTAAAACGCTTGGGGCTCTTTAGCTTGGAGAAACATCGACTGTGGGGTGACATGATAGAGGTTTAAAAGATTATGCATGGGATGGAGAAAGTAGAGAAAGAAGTTCTTTTCTCCCTTTCACACCATACGAGACCTTGTGGGCATTCAATGAAATTGCTGAGCAGTCAAGGTAGAAAGGATAAAAGGAAGTCCTTCTTCACCCAAAGGGTGATTAACACGTGGAATTCACTGCCACAGGAGGTGGTGATGGCTGCAAGCATAGCCAGCTTCAAGAAGGGATTGGATAAACACCTGGACCAGAGGTCCATCAGTGGCTATTAGCCACAGCATATTGTTGAACTCCCTGTCTGGGGCAATGATGCTTTGTATTCTTGGTGCTTGGGGGGGGCACAGTGGGAGGGCTTCAAGTGTCCTGACCCCACTGGTGGACCTCCTGATGGCACTTGGGTTTTTTTGGCCACTGAGTGACACAGAGTGTTGGACTGGATGGGCCATTGGCCTGATCCAACATGGCTTCTCTTATGTTCTTATCCATGACTGTGATTTGATAGAGGGGACAGCTGTCGCTCTTGGATTATTAAATTTCAGTGCACTGGAACTGTTAGGGTTGCTAATTTCCAGTTGGGGAAGGGGATCTCCTGGTTTGGAGGCCCTTCCCCCCACTTCAGGGTCATCAAAAAGTGGAGAGGGAGGGAAATGTCTGCTGGGCACTCCATTATTCCCTTTGGAGATTGATTCCCACAGAGTATAGGAGAATTGATCCATGAGAATCTGGGGATCGGGGGAGCTGTTTTTTTTAGGTAGAGGCACCAAATTTTCAGCATAGCATCCCGTGCCTCTCTTCAAAACACCCTCCAAGTTTCAAAAGGATTGGACCAGGGGGTGCAATTCTATGAGCCCTCAAAGAAAATGCCCCTATCCATCATTTCCAATGAAGGGAAGGTGTGCGGTCCCTTTAAATGCGATGGCCAGAATTCCCTTCGGAGTTCAATTGCGCTTCTCACCCCCTTGCTCCTGGCTCCACTCCCAAAGTCTCCTGGCTCCACCCCCTTGAATTGGACTTGGCAACCCTATCACTCTTGGGTTATTACGTTGTTACATGACAGCACATCTATTGTGGTCAATGTTCCCTCTAAGCTGCAGAGTCTTGTGAGCAAAAATTCTGCTTTGTGAGCTTCTGACATTAAAGTTGTGAGCTACTGCATAATTATTGCGCTCCGGGGTTGTCCTTCCTGAACTAAGACAAAAATGTGTGAGCTGGAGGCTATAAAACTGTGAGCTAGCTCGCACTAACTCAACTTAGAGGGAACACTGGTTACGATTTAAACGCTTGGCTAATTGTCTTGCAACGCGTGCTGTTCCTTTTTACAAGTCAGCTGTAAAAATTTACTTTGGAATGAAATGCAATATATGAGGGCACGGTCCAGAAATACCCATCAGAAGGGGAGGGGGAAAAGACTTCCCCTTCCCCTCAAATATGTGATTCCCAGCAAGAGGGAGACCAACATTATGTTCTAAGAGAGTGCTGAAATGTGCCCAATTAGCCATACTTTGGGGGGTTTGTTCTGCTGGGGATTATTAGGAAAAGGATGGAAACAAATCAGCCAGGAGAAAGGTCGAAAGGAGCAAGAAGCTCTTCGCAATAACTTGACGACGCTTTTAGAAATTTCTGACGGCAAAATCTTTGAACTAACAGAACTGCAAGATAACTCTTTCCCTATGAAGAAAGGTTAAAACGCTTGGGGCTCTTTCGCTTGGGGAAACGTCGACTGAGGGGTGACATGTTAGAGGTTTACAAACGCTTGGGGCTCTTTCGCTTGGAGAAACGTCAACTGAGGGGTGACATGTTAGAGCTTTACAAACGCTTGGGGCTCCTTCGCTTGGAGAAACGTCGACTGAGGGGTGACATGTTAGAGGTTTACAAATGCTTGGGGCTCTTTCGCTTGGAGAAACATCGACTGAGGGGTGACATAATGGAGGTTTACAAACGCTTGGGGCTCTTTCGCTTGGAGAAACGTCGACTGAGGGGTGACATGTTAGAGGTTTACAAGGTTATGCATGGGATAGAGAAGGTATAGAAAGAAGGGCTTTTCTCCCTTTCTCACAATACGAGAACTTTTGGGCATTCAATGAAATTGCTGAGCAGTCGTGTTAGAATGGATAAAAGGAAGTACTTCTTCACCCAAAGGGTGATTAACATGTGGAATTCACTGCCACAGGAGGTGGTGGCGGCTAGAAGCATAGCCAGCTTCAAGAGGGGATTGGATAAGCATATGGAGCAGAGGTCCTTCAGTGGCTATTAGCCACAATGTATTGATGGAACTCTCTGTCTGGGGCAGAGATGCTCTGTATTCTTGGTGCTTGGAGGGGGGGCAACAGTGGGAGGGCTTCTAGTGTCCTGGTCCCACTGATGGTCCTCCTAATGGCACCTGGTTTTTGTGGCCACTGTGTGACACAGAGTGTTGGACTGGATGGTCCCTTGGCCTAATACAATATGGCTTCTCTTATGTTCTTATGTGACACAGAGTGTTGGACTGGATGGGTCATTGGCCTGATCCAACATGGCTTCTCTTATGTTCTTATGTGACTCAGAGTGTTGGACTGGATGGGCCCTTGGCCTAATCCAATATGGCTTCCCTTATGTTCTGGCCAAGCTAATAGAATGCAGCTAAAGCAAATGGAATCTTAGCGCCACACATCTTAAAGATGCACTGTCTCTCTTCATAGGACTTTGTTGAGGTCTGTATCAAAGTTGCACAAAATTAGAGGGGAAGTGCTTCCCTAGGACGGCAATGTTCCCACTAAGCCGCAGAGTCTTGTGAGCAAAAATTCTGCATCAATTATTGTGCTCTGGGGGTGGGGGGGGGGGTCATCCTTCTGGAGCGAAGACAAAAACGTGTGAGCTGAAGGCTAAAAATCTGTGAGCTAGCTTACGCTAACTCAGCTGAGAGGGAACCCTGCCTAGGATTGCTACTCTGACCTTCTCGATCCTTCCATGGAGACAAAGTAGGCCCTCTGGCCTTACCAGCACTTAGGGTTGCCAAGTCCAATTCAAGAAATATCTGGGGACTTTGGGGGTGGAGCCAGGAGACATGGGGGTGGAGCCAGAAGCAAGGGTGTGACAAGCGTGACTGAACTCCAAAGGGAGTTCTGGCCATCACATTTAAAGGAACCGCACGCCTTTTAAATGCTTTCCCTCTACTGGAAATAATGGAAAGGGGCATCTTCTTTTGGGACTCATAAAATTGGACCCCCTGGTCCAATCTTTTTGAAACTTTGGGAGTATTTTGAGGAGAGGTGCCAAATGCTATGCTGAAAATTTGGTGTGTCTACCTCAAAAGATAGCCCCTCCAAAGCCCCAGATACCCGTGGATCAATTCTCCAGTATACCCTATGGGAATGGGTCTCCATAGGGAATAATGGAGTGCCCAGCAGACATTTTCCTCTCCCCCCCTGCTTTCTGATGACCCTGAAGTGGGGGGAGGGCCTCCAAACTGGGGGATCCTCCGCCCCCACCTGGGGATTGGCAACCGTACCAGCACTGGTGGCTGTCAGGTAGAGCTGTATTCTCATATTCTCATTGCAACCCACCAACTTGCATAGTTATTTCAGAGGATCTCACAACTTTCCTGGGGACCAAAAAGGCTTCTAGGGGATCTGTAAATTCCACCATCATCAGCTCCTTCTGCTGATGGATCACTGGATCCAAACATAAGGCATCACCTCCACACAGCAAGATTTTCATATATTTGGGGAGAAAGGCAGGATTCAACCTAGGTGCCTCTATTTGAGAGCCAGTTTAGTGTATTGGTTAAGTGTGCGGACTCTTATCTGGGAGAACCAGGTTTGATTCCCCACTCCTCCACTTGCAGCTGCTGGAATGACCTTGGGTTAGCTATAGCTCTCGCAGAGCTGTCCTTGAACGGGTAGCTTCCGTCAGAGTTCTCTCAGCTCCACCCACCTCACAGGGTGTCTATTGTGGGGGAAGAAGATAAAGGAGATTGTAAGTCATTCTGAGACTCTGATTCAGAGAGCCGGCCAGGGTATTAATCTACGGTCTTCTTCTTTAGTTCTTTCCAGCACCTCTGACTTGAATGTGCTCCCCGCACCCTCCACAATGTGTTTTATTTTTTTTCTGCATTTTCAGCAAATTAATCCATTTCCCAACTCAACTTATTCAGCCTGAAACGTGGCTTAACACCACTGCTGTATAGTAAAATTCGCTTACTAAAATAAGTGAGAATGTAGCTGTATTAGGATTATAGTTTATATATTTCTGAACAAGGTCAGTGAGGTTTTCTGGAAGTAACAACACCACATATTCACAACTGTGAGGTCCTTCTCTGACACTCTGTCACTAACACTCAAATCCCACACCTTCACCTATGTGCAAACAAAGGATCAAAGGGAAGTCTCAGGTGTTAACAGGGAAAGCGCCAGGGATGGAAATATACAAATCAGATAAACATGTCAAACTGGCTTAGATTGATTTAGATCTTTTGAATTTTTGTGATTCTTCTGAAACGGCTTTACAAGATATCCAAACGTGTCCTTCTATCGGATTATTCGCCTCTAGAGCGTTTAACTGAATGAGTCTGAATGGATGTTTTAAGATGAACGAATGCCATCTTTGGATCGCATTGAAATTAGCACTTCTTCCTTTTTTAATCTAATGTTTTAATTTAAATGCTTTATTGCTGTTTTATTATGAAATTGTGAACCGCCCTGAGCCTGCTCCGGCGGGGAGGACGGGATATAAATCAAATAAACCTAAATCTGAAACCTAGAAAAGAAAGGGCATCTTACATTTAGTGGATGACACCCTATTGGCTTCGGCCCAATGAAGAAGACTGCAGTTTTATACCCCGCCCGCCCTCTCTGAATCAGAGACTTAGGCTTACAATCGCCTATATCTTCTCCCCCCACAACAGACACCCCATGAGGTGGGTGGGGCTGAGAGAGCTCTCCCAGAAGCTGCCCTTTCAAGGACAACTCCTGCGAGAGCTATGGCTGACCCAAGGCCATTCCAGCAGCTGCAGGTGGAGGAGTGGGGACTCAAACCTGTTTCTCTCAGATAAGAGTCCACGCACTGAACCACTACACCAAACTGGTTTAACTGAAAGTTTGTCTCATGGATTGCAATGGGACCTCCATGTAAACACACATAGGATTGAGCTATAGGAATGTTTACTTACCTTAAACTGTGTGAGAAGATCTTGATATCCTTAGTCTGACAAAAGATCCAGTAGGAAGACTGGCGGTCATTGGATAGCTTTTTCATAAGCTTTTATCATCATCAAAAGGAGCCCCGTGGCGCAGAGTGGTAAAGCTGCAGTACTGCAGTCCAAGCTCTGCTCATGACCTGAGTTCGATCCCGGCAGAAGCTGGGTTCAGATAGCCAGCTCGAGGTTGATTCAGCCGTCCATCCTTCCAAGGTCAGTAAAATGAGACCCCAGCTTGCTGGGGGTAAAGTGGAGATGACTGGGGAAGGCAATGGCAAACTACCCCATAAAAGTTTGCCAAGAAAAAGTCATGAGACATCACCCCATAATGACCCAATGTTTGCACAGGGGACTACCTTTACCTACCGCTAGATATGGTGTATTATTTAATTTTCTGGTTATTTTTCTTTCTCTGGGTTTGTAACGCTGTCACAGGAATTTAATTCCAATATTATTAACCTTTCCCTCAGTTTTGTGCCCAAGGTCTAAGGCTCCTTCGTTATACTATGTGGTCCTGAGGATAAGATTTTTATATTTTAATATCATAGGACTCCAGGTTAAAGAAAACGAAATAAAACTTTATTTGTACAATAAGTGTATTGGTTTCAAGATGTTTATAGCTTAACTCTTCAGTGAATAACAACAATTTCTGACTGAGGTGCCACACTTTTTCACTTCCCACACTCCTCAAATCCTTCTTTCTCTTCCTAAGTCAATTTTCTGTCAGCTTCTGTCTCTCACATTCCTATAATACTCTGACAATATTAGGTTTTGGCTTTTTCTCTAGCCCCTAATATGTCTTTTAAAGTATTCTACTTTTCTTCTATAGAATCTTAGTGCCTTTCACAGCCCAAATGTGTGATTCTAATCAGAAGACTGCTTTTCAGACTTTGTAGACGGGTGACTGGCCACAACCGACTGTTAACTGCTAACTGACAGACTGACTTCTCCATTCTTCTGTCTCTCCACACACACCTTCTAAGTTCCTGGTGGCCCCAGATCCCAAAGACATTTGCTTAGCCTTGACCAGGATCAGCACCTTTTCAGCACTGGCCCCGGGCTGGTAGAAAATTATCCCAAGTGTCAAGTCAAGTCAATCTTTATTGCATTAGCAACAAAATGCCATAGCAACCGACAACCAGACAAAAATTAAAATAAAATAAAACATTCAATACAGCAATAGAATTATATGAATAGAATGTGAAACATATTGCAATTCTGCAGGTCTTACAAAATAGAGTTGTTCCACCAGGCCTTTGGCTGAGGCAGTGGGTGTCCATTTACTCCACCCTGCTTCTTTTTCTCTGCATGATGTCATCCTATATTATCGGTGGTGTTCTGATGCCCAACTGCCCAACACTGTGATCCAGTGTCGGTGTGGGGGTGAAGTGTCCAGACTCTTACCTGGGAGAACTGGGTTTGATTCCCCACTCCTCTATATGCACCTGCTGATGTAGCTTGAATCAGTCACAAGTCCTCACAGAGCTGTTTCTCTTAAGAGCCGTTTCTGTCAGAGCTCTCTCAGCTCCACTTACAGGGTGTCTGTTGTGAAGAGGGGGAGGGAAAGGAGATTGCAAGGTGTTCTGAGACTCCTTTGGGTAGTGAAGGGTGGGGTATAAATCCAATATCCTCCTCTCTTTTTCTCCTCCTCCTCCTTCTTCATCTTCTTCGTGCATACTGGGCTCATTTGGGAGCTTTTGTTAAATTGTTATTTTGCCTCCTTATGAGCTCTGCTACTGGGATTTCAATTGGATTAGCTGGAATTGTTTTAACTGAAATTGTTTCATTGTTCTTACCTGTTGTAACCTGCCCCGAGCCCACTTGAAGGGGGAGGCAGGATAGAAATTCAACAAATGGAAACGAAACCTCTAACAAGTGGATTAAGAGCATCTGCATTGCCCTGGCGACTGAGTCGACCAAAAATAACAAACGCCGCCCTCCTCCCTGGCGTAGTTTTCATTCTCATTCTAGATTAGTAGTTTTGTGAGATGATGTGGAAATGTTCCTTATTATCACAGCTTTATTGCCTAACCTCCATACATCTGTTCTGAAATTTCATCTTGCAAGGGCCAGACGTTCCAATAAGTCAGCGTGGCTTGGAATTTTCATATTGTATCTGGTGCAATGAAATCTGGATGGGGAAGCTGGTACTCTTAAATTTACAGACCTTCCAACATCTGGGCAGCTTGGCCCTCTCGCCTTCCCCTGTTCCTTTAAATTTAGACAAACGGTATGAAGTGCATGAAAGGGTAAAAGGACCTTCTGTGTGGGGCAGGCAGGGGTCACGGCGAGCTGACAGAAAAAATTAGTAATACGTTCGTTTTCATCTCGGTTTGTTCTCTGCCGTACACATGGCTGATTCTAGGTTCTTCCAAACAATTGAGTTTTAGGCAAAGTTTATTACCAGTCTTCCAAGACCAGATAGGGGTGTTTTTTTTTTTTTTTTGGTCTATGTATATAAAACTATGTTTCTGCAGATCATATACTTTATGCCCTCTCTGTTTGCATCCTAAAATGAGTTTCTCTTCTGCCTTATGTTCAGTCTGCTTGTCTATGCTGACTAAAATAGTTATTATAAGAAAGGCAGACGAATAAAGGGGATGCTTTCTATATCCATAAAATAATATTGTCGTATCTGAGCTATTTAGGTGACTTGAGTTTTGCTGAAAGATTCCCCCCCCCCCCACACACACACACATACTAGTTCGCTCTAAAACTTTTGAGTGGAATGCCCACTGCTGTTGAGTGAGAGAAGAAATGAATATTTGCGCTCGCTTAAAATTCAAAATAGAGCCCCGTGGCGCAGAGTGGTAAAGTTGCAGTACTGCAGTCTGAGCTCTCTGCTCACGACCTGAGTTCGATCCCGGCAGAAGCTGGGTTCAGGTAGCCGGCTCATGGTTGACTCAGCCTTCTATCCTTCTGAGGTTGGTAAAATGAGTACCCGGCTTGCTGGGGGGGAAGTGATTACTGAGGAAGGCAATGGCAAACCACCCCGTAAAAAGTCTGCTGTGAAAATGTTGTGATGTGACTTCACCCCAGAGTCGGAAGCGACCGGTGCTTGCACAGGGGACTATCTTTACCATACCTTTTTAAAAAAAAAAAAAATCAAAAGGATTTCCAAGTTTGCCACTTGGATCTCGAAAGTGATTGTTTTGATTCAAATTCACATTTTGTGATGTCTTAAATCTCACTTCCTGGACTTTTTTGCACCTCTTTTCTCAGGCACTATTATATTCTATCACATCTGACGGAGAAGAAGGAGGAGGAGAAGGAGAAGAAGATATTTAACTGGTAGATGATGTTCTGAAATTCGAGATCTACTGACTGGTTTGCACTGTCAAGATTCAGAGACTGAATGGATTATCTTATAGATAAAAGGAAGTCCTTCTTCACCCAAAGGGTGATTAACACATGGAATTCACTGCCACAGGAGGTGGCAGTGGCTACAAGCATAGACAGCTTCAAGAGGGGATTGGATAAACATATGGAGCAGAGGTCCATCAGTGGCTATTAGCCACAAGATATAGATGGAACATTCTGTCTGGGGCAGTGATGCTCTCTATTCTTGGTGCTGGGGGGGGGCAAAGTGGGAGGTCTTCTTGAGTTCTGGCTCTGACGGTGGACCTTCTGACGGTCCCTGGGTTTTGGTCACTGTGTGACACAGTGTTGGACTAGATGAGCCACCAGCCTGATCCAGCATGGTTTCTCTTATATTTTTACTGTTTTCATCCCCCCCCCCCAAAAAAAGAAGAAATTGATTGAATTTAGCCTTCTTTTTCAATCAGGGAGGAGAGGTCCCCTTTGACTAGCCAAGAAGGTCAAACGGGAATCACAAGACCTACATGGAGTCTGTAGTAAGGAGAGGCATTGGGTACGATTGAGCAAAAAAGCTGGCTAGATCCAACCCTATATTTTCCACACCAGCGTGGACTTCCATACTTCTTCCAAACTACAGACATGTCTATACCTTCACTCACATTCTGGCCTGCTCAAGTTATTTTACCACTTCAGGCAGAAGAATGAAAGGAGAGTGAAAGGAAGTGAATCGATTCCTAGACCTAGCCTGCAGCTGCCTAGGAGAAGCAATACAAGAAGAAGATATTGGATTTATATCCCGCCCTCCACGCCGATTCTCAGAGTCTCAGAGTGGCTCACAATCTCCTTTATCTTCCTCTCTCACAACAGGCACCTTGTGAGGTGGGTAGGGCTGAGAGAGCTCTCCCATTCAAGGACAGCGTCTCAGAGTGGCCTACAATCTCCTTTATCTTCCTCTCTCACAACAGACACCTTGTGAGGTGGGTAGGGCTGAGAGAGCTCTCCCAGAAGCTGCCCTTTCAAGGACAGCGTCTCAGAGTGGCCTACAATCTCCTTTATCTTCCTCTCTCACAACAGACACCTTGTGAGGTGAGTAGGGCTGAGAGAGCTCTCCCAGAAGCTGCCCTTTCAAGGACAAGTCTGTGAGAGCTATGGCTGACCCAAGGCCATTCCAGCAGCTGCAGGTGGAGGAGTAGGGAATCTAGAGACTAGAACTGGATTTGGATCCCCACTCTGTCATGAAGGCTTGCTGAGTGACCTTGGGCCTGTCACAATCTCTCAGCCCAACGTTCCTCACCAGTTGAGGAAAAAATGGGAGAGGGGAGAAGAATGTTATAAGCTGCTTAGGGTTCCCATGGGAGAGCTAAGTAGGGTATAATTATAAATTATGCCAGTTCCAGATATTGTAAATTGGGTCACCTTCAAAAAGGTGTGGAATTCCTGCTTGGGAGATGGTGGAGAACATAAGAAGAGCCCAGCTGAATAAGATTAGTGGTCCATCTAGTCCAGCATCCTGGCTCACAGAGTAGCCAACCAGTTCCTCAGGAGGGCCAACAACAAGGCATAGAGGCTGAAGCCTTAGTAAGAACACAAGAAGAGCCCTGCTGGATCAGACCAGTGAGGGTCCATCTAGTCTAGCATCCTGTCTCACACAGTGGCCAACCAGTTCCTCTGGAGGGCCAACAACAGGGCACAGAGGCTGAGGCCTTCATAAGAACACCAGAAGAGCCCTGCTGGATCAGACCAATGAGGGTCCATCTAGTTCAGCATCCTGTCTCACTCAGTGGCCAACCAGTTCCTCTGGAGGGCCAACAACAGGGCAGGGAGACTGAGGCCGTCATAAGAATATCAGAAGAACCCTGCTGGATCAGTACTTTCATTAAAAAAAAAACAAGTAAAACTTTATTGAAACAAATAGGGGATGCAGCAAAAGAATAGCACAATAGAGAAATATCAATGAAATCAATATACAACATACTTTCAATATACTCTCGTTTTCATGTGTGAGTCTAAAGAAGTTGGTTGAAATACAGCAGATTGGTACATTTAGCAATTCCTGTGAGTAAATTGCCCCTGTGAGATCACAAAAGTGTGGGCTTGCAAATTGTTCGCGGCTTCTTTGTGTGTGTGTGTGTGTGTATTCACTTTCATTTTGTGGAATTCAGCTGCTGGGGAATCTTTGAAGGCAGAAATGAAAGGGGAAATGAAGAATGTACTCAGGGGGACTGCACTGCTGTATTTATTTATTTATTTATTTATTTTAGGGAATGTGATAGTATCCAGGCTCCACCCCCAAAGTCCCAAGGTATTTCTTGAGTTGGATCTGGGAACCCTGGAAGAGTAACATCATGTCAACCCCTGGTAGAGTAGGAGATGGGGACAGGACAGTGTGCAGCATTGCTACACTTCTGAGGATAAGCGGGAAGTGATGTAGGGTAGCTGCGTGAATTGCCAGAAACTCTGTGATTATACCATAGAGATATCAGTAATTTCTAGAGTTGCACTAGGATTGATTCCTCACTGGCAGTTGCTCCGCCCCCCGAGCTTCTGCTTTCCGTGGCTCAAGCAATCAATTTCCCAACATTTGCTACACAGGCGTATTTTGATCCACGGCTCCCCCCCCAATTTCCCTCGAAGCTTCCTGCTCTTGTTTCTTCGATTTCTGGAAGCCGCGAGGGAAATGGGAGTAAACCACAGATCAAAATGCACCCGTGCAGCAACTGATGGGGAATTAACCTTTTGAACTGGGGAGAGCAGAAGCCCAGGGCAAGAGCAACTGCTAGTGAGGAATCAATCCATGTCACTTCCAGGTTTTCACAAAAAGTATATAGAAGAAGAAGAAGAAGAAGAAGAAGAAGAAGAAGAAGAAGAAGAAGAAGAAGATATTGGATTTATATCCCGCCCTCCACTCCGAAGAGTCTCAGAGCGGCTCACAATCTCCTTTCCCTTCCTCCCCCACAACAGACACCCTGTGAGGTGGGTGGGGCTGGAGAGGGCTCTCACAGCAGCTGCCCTTTCAAGGACAACCTCTGCCAGAGCTCTGGCTGACCCAAGGCCACTCCAGCAGGTGCAAGTGGAGGAGTGGGGAATCAAACCTGGTTCTCCCAGATAAGAGTCCACACACTTAACCACTACACCAAACTGGCTCTCCAGTGTCCATGAGGAGCAGTGTCCATGAGGTTGCTATTTGTTTCTTTTTTCTCTCGGTGTAGCGACGGGAAAAGAGGGCTGCCAGCAGGAGACCTCCCACCACAGCGGGGGATCTGGCAACCTTAACCTTTGACCTTCCTTTCTCAAGGCTAAATATAGTAAATTTCTTTCATCTTTCCTAATAGGAACATTAGATGAGTAACTGCGCTGGTCTGAAACGGTAGAACCAAGTTTGAGTCCAGTGGCACCTTTAAGACTAAAAATGTCTTCAAAAAACAAGTAAAACTTTATTGAAACAAACAGGGGATACAGCAAAGGAATAGCACAATAGAGAAATCATATCGATGACATCAACATACGACATACTTTCAATATACTTTCATTTTTGTGTGTGACTCTGAAGAAGTTGGTTGAAATACAGCAGATTGGCACATTCAGCAACTCCTGCGAGTAAATTGCCCCTCTGCGGTCACAAAAGTGTGGGCTTGCAAACTGTTCATGGCTGCTTTGTGTGGTGTGTGTGTGTGTACCTAATTTTTTTTACTGTTAAAAAAAGACTAAAAATGTTTTGTTCAATGTATGAGCTCTCGTGTGCACACACACTTCAGAGACAGTGAAGTTGAAGTTACCAGTCCATACATATAGCTAGAGGGTGAGTAGCAAATTACCATACAACATAATGGAGATGCTTTAACAGATACAAACAAGGACCAAATAGGGATAACAAGCTAAATTTATACGGTCAGCATTTGTTTGGATTTAATTTTTTTTTGTGGTGGGGGGGGACATGGTGAAGCAAATAGATCTATCAGAACTGAAGACTGACGCATAAATGTATCCTTCTTAATTGTGGAAAGCTGAAAGTAACCAACTGAGAAACTGTTGTTATGCTGCATCTACCATGCTTGAGAGGAGATAAATGGAGGATAACAACAGGTTCTCGGTTGATTACTTTCACCTTTCCACAATTAAGAAGGATACATTAACACATCCATCTCCAATTTTAATTGATTTATTTGCTTCACCATATTTCTCCCCGAAATCCCTTTAGTTTGACTTTCTTGTTTCTCCTGCAATTGCTTTTGTGGCCACTGTGTGACCAATTTTCTGGAGAGCATACTGTGCATATGGCAGATTCTCCCTTCTACAAAATGCCTCCACTTTAATTCTCTACCCAAACAACGGGGAGGGGGGGGGAATCTAGGACATTTCTGGGGCTTGTTTTGGTAGCAGGAACTCTTTTGCATATTAGGCCACACCCCTGTGATGTAGCCAATCTTCCTAGAGCTTACAGTAGGCCCTGTACTAAGAGCCCTGTAAACTCTTGGAGGATTGGCTACATCACAGGGGTGTGGCCTAATATGCAAAGGAGTTCCTGCTACCAAAAACAAGCCCTGGGCATTTTATTTGTCTGTGGTATGTAGAGTGGTTCCTCAGTAAAACAGGCTTCCTCAGAAGGTGATGGGCTCTCCTTCTGTGGAGATTTTTAAGGAGAGGCCAGATGGCCATTTGACAGCAATGCCGATTCTGTGAATTTAGGCAGATCGTGAGAGGGAGGGCAGGAAGGGATGAGCCAGTGCTAGGCTTGTGTGGCCCTTTCTCAGGGCTTTTTTTGTAGCAAGAACTCCTTTGCATATTAAGGCCACACAGCCCTGATGTAGCCAATCCTCCTGGAGCTTACAAGGCTCTTAGTAAGGGACCTACTGTGATCCCTAGGAGGACTGGCTACATCAGGGGTGTGTGGCCTAATATGCAAAGGAGTTCCTGTTACTAAAAAAGCCCTGCGCCGTTCTTATATATCCAAGGGAATGCTGATTGCCACTTTGGGGTCAGGAAAGAATTTCTCTCCAGGTCAGCTTGGCCAGGGATTCTGGAGGGTTTTTTCGACTTCCTCTCGGCATTGAGCAAGGGTCACTGAGGGAGGCGGGGAAAAGAAGTTGTGAATTTCCAGCATTGTGCAGGGGGTGGACTAGATTTTGAGGTTCGTATCAGCTCTGTGTTTCTATGTTTGATAAAGGGGTGCTTTTAAAACAGCAGTGCCCAACCTTTTGGGCATCAGGGACCAGTTTTGTGGAATACCATTTTTCCATGGACCGGGGGGGGCGGGGGAACATGGTTTTGGGATGATACAATTGTGCACTTTATTTCTAAAGAGTTGGTGTGGTGGTTAAGTGTGCGGACTCTTATCTGGGAGAATAGGGTTTGATTCCCCGCTCCTTCACTTGCAGCTGCCAGAATGGCTGTGGGTCAGTTATAGCTTCTCACAGAGTTGTCCTTGAAAGGGCAGCTTCTGGGAGAGCTCTCTCAGCCCCACCCACCTCACAGGGTGTCTGTTTTAGGGGAGGAAGATAAAAGAGATTGTGAGCCACTCTGAGACTCTGAAGTTCGAAGTGGAGGGCAGGATATAAATCCAATGTATTATTGTAATTATAATAATTATAATTATTATTATTACTACTACTACTACTACTACTACTACTACTACTACATTGTAATATATAATGAAATAATTATACAAGTCACGGCCCCATTGCTAACAGACTATGGACCAGTACCGGTCCATGGCCCAAGGATTGGGGATCGCTGTTTTAAAAGGCTACATGTTCACACCAGAGAAATGATATCCATTCTAACAGCAGCTACCTAATTCTCACAAATCTTTGTAGTTTCAGCTGCTGGTGGCTCACAGTACTCACCCAAAATGGAATTCAAGCAACCCTGATTTTTTTTTTTGCTTTGGATTTTGGTTTAAGGATTGGCCGAGCCATAGCTGACGGAGAATAGACTGGTGCAGGCTGCATTTTCAGCCTGACCTTGTAGTGACCCCTAATAACTTCCTGGTTCCTTGGTCAGAGAAGGATTTATGAACAAGAACAAAGAATAATGTGTCTACCCAAGCAGTGAGAAGGAAAAAAAGGAAGGGAGGGAGAGAGAGAGGAGAGATGGGCACCGTAGTTTTTAGAGCAAAGTACTTCAGAGCCTGGTCTACTGTAATTACCTAGTCATTGAAGAAATAAAACCTTGGGAAAATCAATTTTATAAAAAAATCAATGTTTTAAACAATTTGAAGGGCTCTCGTAATTTTCAATCTCTCGACAAACGTATACATTCCGAGCCCTGATCACCTTCAAAGTGGAGTGCTCCAATAATTTTAAATTGTTCGGGAACAGAAGAACACAAAGAAGAGAGTCCAGAGCCTTCCGAATAGAAGCCGTCTTTTTTGTTTTTTGAATTTGAAAAAAAATCTGAAGCTCGCCAATAATTTTAAGTATCGCTCTCTGTCTAGCTTCCTCCTGTCTTCTGTATTTTGTCCTTTCTCCTACACCCAGGGCTGGAAGGATTTTTCTCCCCCTTAATTAAAAACATTTTTCACTGCCTGTAAAGAAGGGCTGTTTAATTTTAATTCTCAGCCACAAATAACTGTTTGTTTTAACGATTGCTGATTTTTTTTAAAGAAAGAAAACCTTCACTCCTCTAAAATGCACTTATTTTACCACCCCCCCCCCCTTTTAAAAGAACAACAACAACCGAAACCAGTCCAAGGTGGGAAAAAACTACAAATGAATATTGGCTTTTATTTTCAGAGGCTCTGTAAACGATATGGTTTGTATAAGTCTCAATAATTTCCACCGGTGGATTCCCATGTTATCGGGAAGGGCTTTGAGACCTTGCGTAATTAAAACGGGACGATCCTCTTTCAAATTAGAAAAGCAAATGGTTACATATCATAAGTAGGTGCTTTTCACGCTAACGGCGCTCACCGCAATGATTGATGACATGCATTATTTTATATCAAAGGGTGATGAAACCGGCATTACCAAAGGTAATCTCTGTAATGTCAGAGAAGGGATCTAAAGCCGCGGCGCGACAATGAAGGCAGTATTTAAAATGCAAAACCCGAAGACGTTATGATGGTTTTGATTTCTTATGCCGCCGCTTCCACTGATCTCTTATATTTCTGTGGCAGCGCAAAGGGTGTTTGGGGGTGTACTCGGTTAAGATAACAGATGGGGGGAGGGAGGGGTAAAACAGAAAGCCAAGGGTTTTATCATTCCTTCGGTGATAATTTCTGTGTGAGAATGGATCATTGCAGGGTGTACCAAATGAAAATGTATGGAAATCTTGGGATATGCTTATTCCTAGTACGTAAAAACCTTGCGGTATACAATATGTAATAAGGTAAAATGCAAAGATAGCATATAAACTGATCAGATAAAAAAGAGTGTTTCCAGATCCAATTATTCTGGCCTCGTCCGCGTCCTAATATCCAGCCCGCCCGCCCCCATTCTCAAATCTAGGGCCTGTTAGGGTTGCCAACTCCAGGTTGGGATATTCCTAGAGATTTGAAGACATGGAGTCTGGGAAGGGGAGGGACTTCAGTGAGACACAATGCCATAGTCTGCTTTCCAAAGCAGCCATTTTCTCCAGGGGAATTGATTGGTCTAGTCTGGAGATTAGTTGTAACACCAGGGCACATTCAGGCCCCACCTGGAGACTGTCAACTCCACATTCCAGTGTCATACAGAAACCTCTCCATGTAGACGAAATACAGCAATTCCAGATATGCAGCAGCAGATATGCTTGAACTGTTTTCATACATGCATACCCCAGGGGAAATAGTTGTTGTAGATTTTCTAGGCTGTATGGCCACGGTCTTGGAATAGTAGTACCTGATGTTTCGCTAGAAGCTGTGACTGGTGTCCTCAGAAGTATAACATAGAAAGATGGAGTTCTCTTTGTGTGAAAGTGAGAGGAAAGAAAGAAAATGGTAAGAATGTATATCTACTCAGGAAGGTGGGTTAGGGCTGAGGCATTATCTTGTAGGAATTTCCCAGGCTGTGACATGTTAATGGAGGAGCTTTCCTGAGGAGGTTCTTTTGTATATGGAGCTTGCCTGAGGAGGTTCTTTGAATATGGAATGGCTGCTGGAATTTAAAAAGAATCCTTAATTGTGTTTCTCTGTGTCCTTTATAAAGTTTATATCTCTGCTACTTAATCTTAAATAGGTACACACATAGCCCGGCCTGATATGGCCCAGCCTGACAAGGTCTCATATATGTCAGATCCGGTCCTCATAGCAAATGAGTTCGACACCCCTTGTCATGAGCCCTGAGGAGGGGGAGCTGGAAGGGTTAACAGACCAGGAAGAACCAACAGTTGGGTCGTCAATCACACCCTCCACATTCCAGGCACCCACACTGGCTGTTGACAATCAGTCTTCTCCAAGTTCTCTCCCTCCCATCTCAAGAACGTGCGCACATCTTCGACAGACACTGACAGAAAACAGACACGCCACACGCCAATGCTTCAGATCTCTTAGCCCTGATTACTAGGGGAACTATGGCCACCCAGGAAGCAGGCTGATTGATGTGCCCATATAACTCATGCCCAGGACTTGGCAACCTTGTGAAAGCAACAAGTCAATTCCCTGGCTTGCATCCACACTCCTTCCTGATTCCAGTTCCTGACCGGTTTGAATTCCTTGGCACCCTGACCCTTTGGCTTTGGACACTGATTTCTCCTTCTGGTTTGCGATTTTGCTGTGGTGACTCGGCTCCTGTCTGACTCCTTGAAGTTTGACTTCGGACTGGCTTTAGACTCCCTCCTGGCTGCGCCCTGAGACGTGACACCCCTGTTTTAGGCTGTTCAATGTTTAATACATCCACTGGGTTTTTAGTAGTTTGTTAGTAATTAACTAATGATTTTTACGGTTGGGGAGGACAGCCTGGGAGAAAAATTAAAAAAGAAATATGCCTCGTCTACTTACAGGAATTTCTTACCATAGATTCCATGGTGATTCCTAGAGTTACCCAAAAGTGAAAAGGGAAGCTCTACGAATCACCAGGAACTCTATGATAAAACTATAACTACTTACCATAGAGTTTCTAATTATTCCTAGAGCAAGGTTTGTGACTTTGAGGTAGCTCTAGGAATCACCAGGAACTCTATGGTAAGAAATTCCTGTAAACAGATGAGGCCTTGTTTCTTCTTCTTCTTCTTTTTCTTTCTTTCTTCCTTCTTCTTCAATTCTTACCATAGAGGTTCTGACCATTCTTAGAGCTACCCTTTTCACTACCAGGTAGCTCCAGGAATGGCCAGGAACTCCTCTAATAAGAAATTCCTGTAAATAGATGAAGCCTTATTTTTCTTTCTGATTTTTCTCCCACCACTGTTTCCAGTAGTAGCAGTTAATAGGATCTGGGCTGGGGAATTCCAAGACACTACTGTGGGCTTGGCCACCCTATTGATTTTTGTGCTTGATTTTTATCATGTCTGTCTATGAATCACTTCTACCAGGTTTTCTGAAAGGGACTCAGTCAACACCTTCTACCAGAGATCCTTGAGATGGGGTTGAACTTGGATGCATTTGTTCCGCAACTGAATCATGGCCACTTCCTTCAGACACAGGAAGCTGCCAGATACTTCCACCTCATTGGTTCATGTAACTCAGTGCTCTGACTGGCATTGACTGTCTCAGATTTTGGGTGGAGAAAGCATGAATCCATCTCTGCTATCCAAGAAACACTTTTGACTAAAAATGTCAGGGTAGCTCTAGGAATGGTCAGAACCTCTATGGTGAGAATTTCAGGGGGGGAAATAGAAACTTGGGTCCTTCTGCTTGCAAAACATGCTATCTTTGCATGTTTATCTTCATCCCATTCATCTTTATCCCATTCTGTCCACAGGACTTGAAGTTTATTTCTGAGTTTATTTAAAATTTTTAAGAAGTGAGCAGACTCCTTTCCACCATGTAGAAGATGATGGTGAGGGACCAGGGAAAACCGAGCAAATCCTCACATTCCTGGAAAGGATGCTGAACCAGCACACCACACATCAAACATATTGCTTTGAAAGCATCTTTTTAATAACAATACACTTTTTATTATTTTTGTTGTAACCTGCTATTAAACACCTGGGTGTGTGCTGTGAAGGAGGAAGGATGAGATGTAAATGGTGGAATGGAGAATTGAGAATATTTTGCTGATTTGCTAGAAGCAAGCTAGCAACAGCTTAATTTATAAGAACGTAAGAGAAGCCCTGTTGGATCAGGCCAATGGACCATCCAGTCCAACACTCTGTCATACAGTGCCAAAACTCAGGTGCTATCAGGAGGTCCACCAGAAGGCCCAGAGCTCCAGAAGCCCTCCTGCTTTTCCCCTCCAAGCACCAAGGATACAGAGCATCACTGTCCCAGACATAACAATATTAGGGAAGCCATGTTGGATCAGGCCAAAGACTCATTCAGTCCAATACTCTGTGTCACACAGTGACCAAAAAAACCAACAGGTGCCATCAGGAGGTCCATCAGTGGGGCCAAGACACTAGAAGCCCTCCCACTGTTACCCCCCAAGCACCAAGGATACAGAGCATCACTTCCCTGGACATAAGAACGTAAGAGAAGACATTTTGAATAAGGCAAAAGGCCCATCCAGTTCAATACTCTGTGTCACACAGTGGCCAAAAAACCCAAGTGACATCAGGAGGTCCACCAGCAGGGCCAGAACTCCAGAAGCCCTCCCACTGTTGCCTCCCAAGCACCAAGGATAGAGAGCATCACTGCCTCAGACAGCATTCCATTTATGCGTTGTGGCTAATAGCCACGGATGGACCTCTGCTCCAGATGTTTATCCCGTCCCCTCTTGAAGATGTCTATGCTTGTAGCTGCCACCACCTCCTGCGGCAGTGAATTCTATGTGTTACTTTCTCTTTGGGTGAAGAAAAACTTCCATTCAGGCTGATTTATCTATCTTCTCTTCCTGCAGATATTTAGCCAGGTGGAGCTGGAAGCTGAAGTCTATGGGTAGAAGCCAAAGTGACAATGCCAAAGAGCTCAGCCTGGGGCTGGATAACCACTGCCAGTCTGAACCGTCTGATGTCAACATACCCTGAGGTGGGGCAGATGCCTGCTAACTGCTCAGTTTGGTGTAGTGGTTAAGTGTGCGGACTCTTATCTGGGAGAACCCGGTTTAATTTCACACTCCTCCACTTGCAGCTGCTGGAATGGCCTTGGGGTGGAATTTTAGCAGGAGCTCCTTTGCATATTAGGCCACACCGCTTGATGTACCCAATCCTCCTGGAGCTTACAATAGGCCCTGTACTAAGAGCCCTGTAAGCTCTTGGAGAATTGACTACATCAGGAGTGAGTGGTCTAATATGCTAAGGAGCTCCTGCTAGAATTCCACCTTTTGCAGAAGTTGTCCTTGAAATGGCAGCTGCTGGGAGACACAGTGTTCCCTCACAGACAGTGTTCCCTCTAACCTGAGTTAGTGTGAGCTAGCTTGCAATTTTTTAGCCTCTGGCTCACACATTTTTGTCTTAGCTCAGGAAGGGTGGCCCCACAGCCAACTAATTTGTGCAGTTGCTAAATCACTTGCTCACAGCTTTAATGGCAGCTTCATAGTTCATGTGAAAAGCAGCCTAAAAATGCTCAAATAAATGAAATTTAAGGGTTTTTTCTCTCTCTCTTAGCCAAAAGCTGTTACTGCTTCAAGGACTGTGGCCGTGGTCAGGTGGATATTTTTCTCTGACACAGTAGGGAATGCTCTTCAGATTTAAACCACACGTCCATACGCTAACATCTGGGAGCAGTCGGTGAATTGTAGGTATCCCGTAATGCTGCAACTTACTGTCAGACTTTTTTGATAGTAGATAAAATCTTCCAGTCCTAAATGCTTGATGATGGGCCAAAAACAGGTTTTCCCTGCCTGACCGCACCAGCGTTAGCGAATTGTCGCAACTTGCATCCCAGATCGGCGCCATTTTCCTTTAAACTTAGCGATACACGCATAACCACAGAATCAGCGAAAGGTGGCAGGGGCTCCCAGTTGCTTCGAGCACCACAACAGATGCATTCTGAGCAACCGCAAATGTTTCTTTTTCATTTTTGTGGGTTGAATTTTGGGACACGATCATTATTTAGTCCAACCTTTTTGGCAGCAGGGACCGGTTTTGTGGAAGACAATTTTTCACGGACCGGAGGGGGGGCACGGTTTCGGGATGATACAATTGTGCACTTTGTTTTGGTTTGGTGGTTAAGTGTGTAGACTCTTCTCTGGGAGAACTGGGTTTGATTTCTCACTCCTCCACTTGCAGCTGCTGGAATGGCCTTGGGTCATAGCTCATAGAGCTTGTTCTTGAAAGGGCAGCTACTGGGGAGAGCTCTCTCAGCCCCACCCACCTCACAGGGAGGGTCTGTTGTGGAGGAGGAAGATAAAGGAGATTGTGAGCTGCTCTGAGATTTGAGGTGGAGGGCAAGATATAAATCCAATGTTGTCTTCTTATTATTATTATTATTACAATGTAATCTCTCTCTCTCGGCTTGACTTCGCGAATGAAGACTTAAGAAAGGTGCAGTAATCCACGTCTGCTGCAGGCTCACTGGTGGCTGACAAGACCAATGCGGGACAGGCAGGTCCGGCCACAGTGGCTGCAGGGAAAAGTCTGATTTGGGGTTGGTGCTGTAGCAGTACGATTCTTCCTCAATCTCCTTTTGTCCTCAAGACCAGCTATGCGTGTGTTCTCAAAGGAAGAGACAGCCTGGTGGATGGTGTGCCTCCATGCTTTACGATCTGAGGCTAGGTCAGACCACTGATGATGGTTAATGCAACAGGTACCAAGGGATTTCTTGAAGGAGTCCTTGTACCTCTTCTTTGGTGCCCCTCTATTTCGATGGCCGGTGGAAAGTTCGCCATACAGGGCAATCTTGGGAAGGCGGTGGTTTTCCATCCTGGAGATATGCCCTGCCCAGTGCAGCTGCGTCTTCAACAACAATGCCTCGATGCTTGTAACCTCCGCTCGCTTGAGGACTTCAGTGTTGGTCACAAAGTCATTCCAGTGGATGTTGAGGATGGTGTGAAGGCAGCGCTGATGAAAGTGCTCAAGGAGTCGCAGGTGATGACGGTATAAAACCCACGATTCGGAGACGTAGATGAGGGTTGTCATCACAACCTAATATACATCACAATGTAATATATAATGAGATAATTATACAACTCACAGCCCAGTTGCTAACAGGCCACAGACTGGGACCAGTCCATGGCCCAGGGGTTGGGGACCCCGATTTAGTCCATGTTCTAGAAAATTGTCACTACAAGGTTGAGCTAATCAGCAGCATAGTTTATGCGCATGCGTGAAGGCCGGGCCGTCTGATTAGTCAACGATGGGACAGGCATTCTGCAAGGCGAATTATGTTTGGGATGTCTGATCGGGCGACAACGTTTCAAACAAGGACAGACAAAACAGGAGGCCCTTGCTGGTGGATTAAATGGTGCGTCTGACCACAGCCTATGGCTGTTTTGAAAGAGCCTAATGGTACATATGAAGCTCCCTCTCTGGGTTTAGAAGATACACCCCTTTCTAGGAAAGGTTTATTGATGCTCTCAGAGACAAAACATCCATCCAGATGGTTATCATACCCCAGCACATTTCTTCTGTTCCTTTCTCTTTTTTCCTGCCTATCTGATGCATAAAAAAAAACCCCACATAGTCACGCCTATTGACATAAGGTGACTAAGAGGGGTTGAAAGGAGAAATTGGCTCCCCAGATGTAGCTAATGAAAAAGTTTCAGACATCAGTAGCCTTTTCAAAGCCTCTATAACACCGGATGGCTCTTTTATAGGTAGTCGAAGAGGGGGGGGGAGAGGGAAGCTAGGAAAGAGCTGGACCTTTCGTGTGTCTAGAAATGCAAAGGACGGAGAAGGGAAGAGAGAGAGATAACATGCTCACTGAGCAATGAGGCAGCTGCACTCTGAAAAAGCAGCACCAAAGTGGAAATCTGGCTTATACTGTGCTGAGATGGAACGACTGAGAAGCCGAAATGGAAGGCTGGTCATAAGCAACCCCGTGAATCGCTATATGACAGGAAAGTGCTCCAACAGCAGAGTGATACAAATGGAATCCGTGCTTTCTCTTGTCTTTCTTCTTCTTTTCACAGTCATTGCATGCAGGCCTCATTTTGGGCAGGAGCGCACCAGAGCAGAGCTCCAGAACTTCTACATTGTATTGTGCTCTTTCTTTCTTACCCCCCGCCCCCCAATACTTGCTTTTGGGCTCCATTGTTCAAACCCCCTGGGAGAATTTTGCTGAACTCTAAGATAATGATGCTGGAGAAGAATCTTGAGAATCCCTTGGACTGCTAGAAGATCCAGTCAGTCCTAAGGGAAATCAATCCAGACTGTTCCCTGAAAGGTCAGATGCTGAAGCTGAAGCTCAAATATTTTGGCCACCAAATGAGTAGGGAGCACTCGCTGGAGAAGATCCTGATGCTGGGAAAGACAGAAGGCAAAAGAAGAAGGGGACGGCAAAAGAGGAGATGGCTGGACAGCATTAGTGATGTGACTAACATGAAATCAACCCTGACTGTTCCCTGGAAGGTCACATGCTGAAGCTCAAATCCTTTGGCCACCCAATGAGAAGGGAGCACTCATTGGAGAAGATCCTGATGCTGGGAATGACAGAAGGCAAAAGAAGAAGGGGACGGCAAAAGAGGAGATGGCTGGACAGCATTACTGATGTGAATAACATGAAATCAACCCTGGCTGTTCCCTGGAAGGTCAGATGCTGAAGCTCAAATCCTTTGGCCACCCAATGAGAAGGGAGCACTCATTGGAGAATATCCTGATGCTGGGAAAGACAGAAGGCAAAAGAAGAAGGGGACGGCAAAAGAGGAGATGGCTGCACAGCATTACTGATGTGAATAACATGAAATCAACCCTGGCTGTTCCCTGGAAGGTCAGATGCTGAAGCTCAAATCCTTTGGCCACCCAATGAGAAGGGAGCACTCATTGGAGAAGATCCTGATGCTGGGAATGACAGAAGGCAAAAGAAGAAGGGGAGGGCAAAAGAGGAGATGGCTGGACAGCGTTACTGATGTGACTAACATGAAATCAACCCTAAATGTTCCCTGGAAGGTCAGATGCTGAAGCTGAAGCTCAAAGACTTTGGCCACCCAATGAGAAGGGAGCACTCCCTGGAGAAGACCCTGATGCTGGGAATGACAGAAGGCAAAAGAAGAAGGGGACAGCAAAATATCAGACGGCTGGACAGCGTTACTGATGTAACAAACACAAATTTGGGCAGGCTTCAGAGAATGGTGGACGACAGGAGGGCCTGGCGTGACTTTGTCCAGGGGGTCACAAAGAGTTGGACTCGACTGTGCAACTGAACGACAACAAAAAAGGTTTGACAGGCTTTCTAATCTTTTTCCCCACAAAAAATGGGGACAATAACCAAAACATATAAAGCAGGCAGATGGAAATCTTCCTCCATACCATACCAAACCTTTAATGGCATAATAGATTCAGGTAAAAATACACAGAATATAAAATTTAAACATTGGAGATAAAATCAAAATGAAACCGAGCTTACAGATGCACTCAAACATGGTCAGAATTAAATTTAAGGATGTCAGCCAGAAATTTTGCCACAGCCTCACTAACCACCCCCTCGGTATCACTCAATAAATAATAACAGGGTGGTAGAATAGACAAATCTGGGGGCAAAGAAAGCTTGCCAAATAAATCTTTGCGGAGGTTATGGTAAAAAGAACAATCAAGCAATGGAAATCTTCCTCGTGCCACTGTGACCACATAGGAGAAAGCAATTTAGAAAGTTTGATGGGAATAAGGTTTTATTAAGACAATGATAATCCAAGAAGCATTTTAAGGTGGATGTTGAGCTGATATAATTTAGTCCACCTTACGGTGATGTCAGGGGTGTGTGCATGGCTTTTTTTGTAGCAGGAACTCCTTTGCATATTAGGCCACGCCCCCTTGATGTAGCCAATCCTCCTGGAGCTGACAAGGCTCTTCATACAGGGCTTACTGGAAGCTCCGGGAGAATTGGCTACATCAGAAGGGTGCGGGCTAATATGCAAAGGAGTTGTGCTAATGTACTCCAGCACCTCTTCTTATATTAAATTTATTTATTTTATTTATTTATTTACCTTAAATTTCTATCTCGCCCTCTCCGCAAGCGGACTCAGGGCAGCTAATAGTCAGTTCAGACGTTTACACTTTCAGTTTAAAAACCAATAAAATACAATTACAATTAAAACATTCTAAAACATTCTATGGTGCTGTCTTCAATATAGGGGGATTGGTAGGGAAATGACCCCTGACTGCATGTGAGCTTACATTCTTAAAGTACTTGGCACTAGGCTTCCCAACCCTCTCGCCCTGGCGGGGGACCCCAGGATTTCCACCCTCTTCCCCCTCTCCCCAAAAAAACGGAAGCAGGGGGAGGGGGAAACGGCGCCGGGGAGCATGGTGAGCCGCCCCATCCTGGAGCGCTGCGCCGCTGCCGCCCCCTCCCCGCCCACCGCAGCTGCTCCTCCGAGATGGGCCCAGGCTGAGCCCATCTCGGAGGAGCAGCCAAGAGGTGGCAGCAGCGCAGGCAAAACCAGAGAAGGGAAGGGCGGAGGCAGGCCAGGACCATGGCGAGCTGCGAATCCGGGCCCTTCTAGGACCCGGTCTCGCAGTTCGCCATGCCCCCGGCCTGCCTCCACCCCCCCTCCGATTCCATCCCAGAGGCAGAGCGGAGCCGGCGAGGCCGCCGCACCGCTGCCGCCCCGCCCCACCGCAGCTGCTCCTCCGAGATGGGCTCAGCCTGAGCCCATCTCAGAGGAGCAGCCACAGCGAGCGGAGAAGAGGCGGCAGCCGCGCAGCGGTGTCGCCCACTCCGAGACGGGGCGGCTCGCCACGCTCCCCGGCGCCGTTTCCCCCCTCCCCCCTAGCTGCACCCCAGTGTCTCCTGGCTTCACCCCCAAAGTCTCCTGGCTCCACCCTCAAAGTCCCCAGATATTTCTGGGATTGGACTTGGCAACCCTACATGGCACAACCCCTGCTTCGTTCTCACTTAGAATAGGGAAAGAACTAGGACTCCCAGTTCTGGGTTGGGAAATTCCTGGAGTTTTTTTGGGGGGAAGGCAGAGCCTAGAGAGGGAAGGGCTTGGGAAGCAGAAAGACCCCGGTGGGGTATAATGCCACAGAGTCCACCCTAAAACTTGGAAACTTCCTCCCAAGGGAGACTGGTCTCTGTTCTTCTATTGGGGTCTTTTGCCAACAGGTAAAGACCGTGACAGATTCCGAAGTCATTGTTGCTCTGACCCTGGGTTTCTGCTTTCATCAGATCAAGCGATCCAGGCCTGGAGTTCAGCAGGAGCTCATAGGAGCACAGCTCCTGAACCTTCCTTCCTCCTTCCCACCTACCTTGTCCATTGAATAGGTGGTGCAGCTCCATAACAATCCCTGGATTAGAAGAACGGGCAGCCAGTCAGCCTCCAGGGGCTTCCCACATCACCATCACCGTTCCCCCTGAAGAAGCCCACACTATCCTTTCTCCACTTGCTATGTGATTTTGGGTGGTGGGTGGCTTTCTGGCCTTTTGACTGTGCAGGGGGGTGGCCAAGAAGAGCGCCAGGCAAGCGAGGTCTGCTTGGGCTGGCAGGATTTCTAGCCAGCCCAAGCAGGCCTCGCTGGTCCGGGGCTCTCCTTTCTTGTATTGGGTTGCTTTTGGCTAGTGGAGGGGGGGGGCAGCAGTATATGCTAATGAGCTTCATCACCTATTTTTCTACAAAATGACCCCTGAAGGGATCGATTCCCCACCAGTTGCTGCATGGACACATTTTGGCCAATTCCAATTCTCCCTGTGTCTACTATAGCTTGTTTTTTTAGCAATCAAGTAGATGTGAGGGAAACTGGAGGGAGCCGTGGGTCAAAATGCTCCTATGCACTAACTGGTAAGGAACTGATCGCTTGATCCAATGAAAGCAGAAATTAACATGATTGCAGAATTGGTCTTTTCTGTTTCGCCACGTATACCCCCCTATAAAAGTTACTAGCACTTTTTCTAGCGTCATTTTTTTTTAAATGTGTTTTAACATAATTATTTTAGAACTTCAACAGAATGTTCAGTTGCTCAACTGTTTTGTTTTGCATCCCCCCAGAGACCTTGCACCTTTTCACCTAGCTTCTCAGGTGGAGAACGGGACAGCCCGGGATAACAGAGGAATCTTTCCTTTGTGTCGCTGAGAAGAGGTCAGGAAAGGGTATTAAGCATTCCGATGCTTAACATGACATAAAAATGTCTCTCCGCTCTCAGCTGTCTGTTTTTATTGGGTTTGCATCGTATTAGTGTCATATAAGTACTTGATTTCGATATAACAATATGAAAGTGCACATGTAATTTCGCCTCTATATCACATTAATACTAAACTGCTGAACATGGAAGTAATATAAAACGGATATGACAGAGTCATACAAGTATGAGATGATGTAAAACTTTTAGTAGTCTGGAAAGTTATTCGAGGGAAAAGGGAGACCGCTTAAAGGCTCGGGAAGTTCCTACTTTGCTTCGCCCTGGTTCAGAATGACCGATCAGAGAGCAACGAATCTGGTGCATAATTTTTTCCCCCCATTTGCTGTTTTCACACTGTGATGTTTTTGTTGACCCTGATTGCACATTCTGCCCTGTTCTGGATGAGCCAGACTAGCCAGACTTTTAGTAGTCTAGAAAGTTATTTGAGGGAAAAGGGAGACCGCTTAAAGGCTCGGGAAGTTCCTACTTTGCTTCGCCCTGGTTCAGAATGACCGATCAGAGAGCAACGAATCTGGCGCATAATCCCCCCCCCCCATTTGCTGTTTTCACACTGCGATGTTTTTGTTGACCCTGATTGCACATTCTGCCCTGTTCTGGATGAGCCAGACTAGCCAGACTTTTAGTAGTCTAGAAAGTTATTTGAGGGAAAAGGGAGACCGCTTAAAGGTTCGGGAAGTTCGTACTTTGCTTTGCCCTGGTTCAGAATGACCGATCAGAGAGCAACGAATCTGGCACATATTTTTTTTCCCCATTTTCTGTTTTCACACTGCAATGTTTTTGTTGACCCTGATTGCACATTCTGCCCTGTTCTGGATGAGCCAGACCCCCTAAAGTTAAGCAGAGCCAGCTCCAATTAGTCCTTGGAAGAGAGACCACCAAGGAAGTCCAGAGTTGCTATGCAGAGGCAGGCCATGGCAAACCGACTTCTGCTCATCTGTCCTCACCTGGATGGCTCGAGTCAGCCTGACCTCATCAGATTTCAGAAGCTAAGCAGGGTCAGCCCTGGCTAGGACTTGGACGGGAGACCACCAAGGAAGTCCAGGGTTGCTATGTAGAGGCAGGCAATGGCAAACCTCTTCTGTTCATCTTCCATGATCTGGATGGCCCTGGCTAAACTGATCTTATTAGATTTTAGAAGCTACGCAGGGCTGGCCATGGTTAATATTTGGATAGGAGACCACCAAGAAAGCCCAGGGTTGCTATGCAGAGGCAGGCAATGGCAAACCACCTCTGTTCATCTCTTGCCTTGACCTGGATGACCCAGGCTAGCCCAATCTCATCAGATCTCAGAAGCTAAGCAAGGTCAGTCCTGGTTAATATTTGGATGGGAGACCACCAAGGAAGTTCAGGGTTGCTATGCAGAGGCAGGCAATGGCCAACCACCTCTGCCCTGACTTGGATGACCCAGGCTAGCCCAATTTCATCAGAAGCTAAGCAGGGCTGGCCCTGGTTAATATTTGGAAGGGAGACCAGCAAGGAAATCCAGGGTTGCTACGAAGAGGCAGGCAAGGGCAAACCACCTTAAAAACCCTATGGGCCACCATAAGTTAGAAGAAAGATTTGCTTTCATCTCGCTCTCCTTAGCCTGGTTGTCCTTCTCCTTTCTGATCGCCTTGCCTTCCTGGTCTCTCTTGTGCTGTGGACTGGGCCTCCGAGGTCAGAGAGAGCTTGTGTTGTCAGGGAGGGTCATTAGCTTAGTTGCCCTGGTTTTTGAAAAAGCCCTGCAGAACTTAGAGCCACCATCACCTGAATGGCCCAGGGTAGCCTGGTCTCGTCAGGTCTCAGAAGCTAAGCAGGGTCAGCCCTGGTGAGTACGTGGATGGGAGACCACCAAGGAAGGCCAGGGTCGCTATGCAGAGGCAGGCAATGGTAAACCACCTCTGAACATCTCTTGTTCTCACTGGCTTTGTAGAGAAAGTGGCACTCTAGAGCTGTGGTCTTCAACTTCTCCAGAGCTGTCTGAGGATGCCAGCTTTCAGATGGGACCTGGGGATCCCTGGAATTACAGCTCATCTCCAGACTCCAGAAATCAGTCCCCCTGGAGAAGATGGATGATTCGGAGGGTAAACTTTATGGCAATGTCCTTCCCAGGTCCAACCCCAAATCTCCTAGAGTCTCCCAACTTGGATTTGGCAACCCTATGCCCCATCAATCTCAGACAGTCAGGACAGAGCTGGAAACCCTTGCCATAACCTCTGTCTAACCGTCAGACTCGTGTTTTCTGTTTAACCCCCAGCCAGTTTGGTGTAGTGGTTAAGTGTGCGAACTCTTATCTGGGAGAACCAGGCTCGATTCCCCCTTCCTCCACTTGCAGCTGCTAGAATGGCCTTGGGTCAGCCAGAGCTCTCTTATCTGGGAGGACCGGGTTTGATTCCCCACTCCTCCGCTTGCACCTGCTGGAATGGCCTTGGGTCAGCCAGAGCTCTCTTATCTGGGAGAACCGGGTTTGATTCCCCACTCCTCCGCTTGCACCTGCTGGAATGGCCTTGGGTCAGCCAGAGCTCTCTTATCTGGGAGAACCAGGTTTGATTCCCCGCTCTGCTTGCAGCTGCTGGAATGGGCTTGGGTCAGCCAGAGCTCTCTTATCTGGGAGAACCGGGTTTGATTCCCCACTCCTCCGCTTGCACCTGCTGGAATGGCCTTGGGTCAGCCATAGCTCTCTTATCTGGGAGAACCGGGTTGGATTCCCCACTCCTCTGCTTGCAACTGCTGGAATGGCCTTGGGTCAGCCATAGCTCTCTTATCTGGGAGAACCGGGTTTGATTCCCCACTCCTCCACTTGCAGCTGATGGAATGGCTTTGGGTCAGCCATAGATCTTCTATCTGGGAGAACCAGGTTTGATTCCCCACTCTGCTTGCACCTGCTGGAATGGCCTTGGGTCAGCCAGAGCTCACTTATCTGGGAGAACCAGGTTTGATTCCCCGCTCTGCTTGCAGCTGCTGGAATGGGCTTGGGTCAGCCATAGCTCTCTTATCTGGGAGAACCGGGTTTGATTCTCCACACCTCCACTTGCAGCTGCTGGAACGGCTTTGGGTCAGCCAGAGCTCTCTTATCTGGGAGAACCGGGTTGGATTCCCCACTCCTCCGCTTGCACCTGCTGGAATGGCCTTGGGTCGGCCAGAGCTCTCTTATCTGGGAGAACCGGGTTGGATTCCCCACTCCTCTACTTGCAGCTGCTGGAATGGCCTTGGGTCAGCCATAGCTCTCTTATCTGGGAGAACTGGGTTGGATTCCCCACTCCTCCACTTGCACCTGCTGGAATGGCCTTGGGTCAGCCAGAGATCTCTTATCTGGGAGAACCGGGTTTGATTCTTCACTCCTCCACTTGCAGCTGCTGGAATGGCTTTGGTCAGCCATAGTTCTTCTATCTGGGAGAACCGGGTTTGATTCCCCACTCCTCCACTTGCACCTGCTGGAATGGCTTTGGGTCAGCCAGAGCTCTCTTATCTGGGAGAACCGGGTTTGATTTCCCACTCCTCCACTTGCAACTGCTGGAATGGCCTTGGGTCAGCCATAGCTCTCTTATCTGGGAGAAGCGGGTTTCATTCCCCACTCCTCCACTTGCACCTGCTGGAATGGCCTTGGGTCAGCCATAGCTCTCTTATCTGGGAGAACCGGGTTTGATTCCCCACTCCTCCACTTGCACCTGCTGGAATGGCTTTGGTTCAGCCAGAGCTACTGCAGCAGTTGTCCTTGAAAGGGCAGCTGCTGTGAGAGCTCTCTCAGCCCCACCCACCTCACAAGGTGTCAGCAGAAGGAGAAGATACAGGAGATTGTAAACCGCTCTCTGATTCAGAACGAAGGGCAGGGTATAAATCTGCAATCTTTTTCTTCTTCTTCTCTCTAAGCTGAGTGAGTGTTCACTAACTCAGTTTTTCAGCCTCCGGCTCATATTTTTTTGTCTTAGCTCCCAGAGCAAACTAATTTATGCAGTGGCTCACAAACCTTAATATCAGTAGTTCACAAAGTTGAATTATTGCTCACAAGTCTTTGCAGCTTTGAGGGAGCACTGCCCAAGACTACACCATGGAAAAAAAGAAGAACCAAAAAAACAAGTGCTATCTCCTTCTCTTCAAGTGTTCTCCTTTTGTAGAATTCATGCAAAGCCACAGTCAATTGACTGAGTTAAAGGCATAAGAACATTCTATGTCACATAAGAACATTAGAGGAGCCATGTTGGATCAGGCCAACAGCCCATCCAGTCCAACACTCTGTGTCACATAAGAACATAAGAGAAGCCATGTTGGATCAGGCCAATGCTCGATGCAGTCCAATGCTCTGTGTCACATAAGAACATAAGAGAAGCCATGTTGGATCAGGCCAATGGCCCATCCAGTCCAACACTCTGTGTCACACAGGGGCCAAAAATACCAGGCGCCCTCAGGAGGTCCATCTATGGGGCCAGGACACTAGAAGCCCTCCCACTGTGCCCCCCCAAGCACCAAGAACGCAGAGCATCACTGCCCGAAACAGTGAGTTCCAACAATACAGTGTGGCTAATAGCCACTGATGGACCTCTGCTCCTTATGTTTATCCAGTCCCCTCTTGAAGGTCTCTATGCTTGTAGTTGCCACTACCTCCTGTGGCAGGGAATTCCACTGTACCTTGAATGATGTTCAGTCCCAGAAAAAGAAGTCCCTTAAAATATACCCACGTAGAATGTTGACAGCCTTAAAGAAAACCAGTTTGGTGTGGTGGTTAAGTGTGTGGACTCTTATCTGGGAGAACCGGGTTTGATTCCCCACTCCTCCACTTGCAGCTGCTGGAATGGCCTTGGGTCAGCCATAGCTCTCGCAGAGGTTGTCCTTGAAAGGGCAGCTGCTGTGAGAGCCCTCTCAGTCCCATCCACCTCACAGGGTGTCTGTGGTGGGAGAGGAAGATAAAGGAGATTGTGAGCCGCTCTGAGACTCTGAGATTCAGAGTGGAGGGTGGGATATAAATCCAGTGTCTTCTTCATCTTCTTAAAGGATACGGAAAACTTTCATGAATCGGGTAGTGAATGTTTAATAATCCCCTGCTTACGGACAAGAGTATAGCAAGCCGCAAACACTAGCTAAGCGACCCTGCTGTGTGCCTAGTATAAAAGTAAGTCTCTGTGTATTTCAGCTTTGACTCTGAGCATCTCTCTAATGGGTTTTCATTTTAACTCTATGGAAGCTTCTGGCTCGGTGGGTTTGAGAGACTCCCGCTTTGTACCAAAAAACCCATCTCCCTTGTTTAATCAAATCACACCCGGGCATCAACAGCGTAAGTTGGGCTGCGCTTAATGTAGAATTAAGTTTTTAACAAAACCTATAGATGGGCTATTAAGAGATGCTTCCGTTTGAGCTTTTCGGTATCTTCCCTCTCCTTACAGGGCGTGATATTATTTGTGCAATTTGCAGAAGATAAGATGATTGCTTTAAGAGAGGAAAAATTTAAACCCTTAGAAATTACTCTCAGTCTAACGAGTTCTTTTCCACTGACTACAGACATCATTAGGGGATGGCTATAGCCCGAGGCGATGCATGAACTGTTTCTTCTAACTGTACACTTTATGTATAATTTAGCTTTCTTGCCTAAATTATTCAAGCAAATAGTGAGGGGAAAATAATGGAGTTCACTGAAACCTTCCCAAGTATTAGAATAAAACAGTTTTGGAGAGGGAGGAGGGGGGGGGTTGGCATTGATTTGAATTTTTAAGCTTTTTAATCATGGATTTCAAATGGAATATAGATGCTTTCCACTGTTCGTAGCTTGTCCCTCTGTTGTCTTTCTTTCTTTCTTTCTTTCTTTCTTTCTTTCTTTCTTTCTTTCTTTCTTCTTTCTTTCTTTCTTTCTTTCTTTCTTTCTTTCTTTCTTTCTTTCTCCTACTTCTTCTACATGCAATTCCTTCCCCTTCCATTCCCTTTCCTTCCGTTCCTTTCCTCCCTCTCTTCGTTCCTTCCTTCCTTCCTTCCTTCCTTCCTTCTTTCCTTCCTTCCTTCCTTCCTTCCTTCCTTCCTTCCTTCCTTCTTCCTTCCTTCCTTCTTCCTTCCTTCCTTCCTTCCTTCCTTCCTTCCTTCCTTCCTTCCTTCCTTCCTTCTCTCTCTCCCCTGCTAAAGACAATAAAACTGTCTTTAGCACTTAAGCGAATATTTTATCAATTAATGAATGCGGCTTACTATCTGAGGTAGAATAAATTAACACGACAGGGGCAAAATGGATAAATAACAAGAAGTGCTGGGGGTTTATCGATGCTAAGGCAGTATGCTCTTCTGTGATTGTTTTGCTCTTTCTGGGCAGCCATGTTTAGTACAAAGGGAAATGTAGTGTTCGCTCAGGTATATTAATTCTCCCCATTTATTTATTTATTTCTACCCCACCTTTATCCCCAACGGGAACCTAAAACAGCTCACATTGTTCTTTCCTCCATTGTTATCCTCACAACAGCCTTGTGAAGTAGGTTAGATCGAAAGAGTGTGACTGGTCCAAGTCCACCCGGCGAGCTTCCATGGCATAAGCAGAGATTCGAACCTGGATTTCCCAGACACTAGTCCGCCACTCTTAACCGCTGCGACGTGCTGGCTCTCCTTGGCAATTCTTTTTTCATTTTTGTCTGTTTCCCTGATGACACCTTTGCACCATATTATGCCATTGATTACTTGCTTTGCTTACATCGCTTTCGATTTGCAATTGATGCAGAAAACGAGCATCCATCTTAAGGGTACCAGCGCAATCAGATTTCATGAACATGGTGGAGAAAAACAGCAACTGCCATTTGGCTCCGCACATGGAGAAACCAAAAAAGAAACTTGGACTTCTAAACTGAACCAATGCTGTCATGATGCTTGGTGACAATTCTATAAAATTAGAGAAGGAAATGGAATTGTGATACCATGGGGTCATAAAAGAGTCCCCCCCTGAATTCTTTGACTCTCTGGGGTGCATCCATACAAAGTCTGAGAGCTATTTCTCCAGGAACTCTTGGAAGCTGATCACAGATTTCTCAATGGGATATCACCAGAAGGAAGGAAGGAAGGAAGGAAGGAAGGAAGGAAGGAAGGAAGGAAGGGAGGGAGGGAGGGAGGGAGGGAGGGAAGGGGAAGGAAGGAAGGAGGGAGGGAGGGAGGGAGGGAGGAAGGAAGGAAGGAAGGAAGGAAGGAAGGAAGGAAGGAAGGAAGGAAGGGAAGGAAGGAAGGAAGGAAGGAAGGAAGGAAGGAAGGAAGGAAGGAAGGAAGGAAGGAAGGAAGGAAGGAGCAAAATAGATGGAGCGAGAGAGGGAGGGGGAGGTGAAGAGAGAAAGAAACTTTAATTTTAATTGCATTCTCCAAGCTGTGGACTGGCTTGGCTTGGAGGAGTGATTTAAAGAGAGAAACGCCCTTCTCCAAGCTGGCCGACTGGGGTGGTGGGGACTTTGAGACCCACACCAATATGTGAGAAAGAGCCACACGTGGCTCCCAATTCACAGTTTCGGTCACCCCTGGTCTAAGACAATGAGGTGGGATATAAACATTCCCATTAATATAAACTCAGGGAGCAATCCGTCAAGGCAATCCGATTCTCCGGGCCATTTGGGGGAGCTGAGCTGGACAAGTTCCCCCCACAATCCTGTTCGTGTCGAAGTTCGCTGCGTGCTTGTTTTAAGACAAGCAAAAGGAATTTTTCAAAGCTCAAACAGTTCTGCTTGTAAGAGTTCGGCTGACACTCGAGTTACCTCCAGAAAAGGAGATTTCCTTGGCGAGACCCCAACTGCCAGATGTTTTTGTTTTAACATACATACATACAGCGATGTGAATGATTCAGATGCGAAAGTATTTGGGCCGCCTTGCCTCCTTTCTAGTACCGGCCGCAGGAGAGACATTCTGTGTCAGAGAGAGAAGCTTTTACCACCTTCTTCTCGACTTCAAACATTGGCAGATACCTGGAATTAACTCAGCGTGATTTTGTTCTCTGATTGTCTCCTATATGTTAATGATTCACAGTATGCATCTCAGTTGTTCTTCTGTACCCTGAGGCCTAGTAGTATCTCGCAACATGAAGATTGCTGATAATAAACATTTCAGGCCTGATCCAGAATCTGTCAAGATCAACTAATAGAAAAGGTCCTCACCAGCCTCCGCAGAATTTAGAAGCATAGAGTTGGAAGGAACCTCCAGGGTCATCTAGGTCCAACCCCCTGCACAATGCAGAAAACTCACAAACACCTCCCCCTAAATTCACAGGATCAGCATTGCTGTCAGATGGCCATCTAGCCTGTTTAAAAAACCTCCAAAGAAGGAGAGCCCACCACCTCCCGAGGAAGCCTGTTCCACTGAGGAACAGTCAAAGAATCATAGAATCCTAGAGTTGGAAGGGACCTCCAGGGTCACCTAGTCCAACACCCTGCACAATGCAGGAAACTCACAAATACCTCCCCCAAAATTCACAGGATCCTCATTACTGTCAGATGGCCATCTAGCCTCTGTTGGAAAACCTCCAAGGAAGGAGAGCTCACCCCCTCCTGAGTTGGAAGGAACCTCCAGGGTCATATAGCCCAACCCCCTGCACAATGCAGGAAATGCACAAACACCTCCCCCTAAATTCACAGGATCTTCATAGCTGCCAGATGACCATCTAGCCTCTGTTTAAAAAACCTCCAAGGAAGGAGAGCCCACCCACCTCTCGAGGAAGCCTGTTCCACTGAGGAATTGCTCTAACAGTCAGGAAGTTCTTCCTCATGATGAGCCGGAAACTCTTTTGATTTAATTTCAACCCACTGGTTCTGGTCCTACCTTCCGGGGTCACAGAAAACAATTCCACACCCTCCTCTATATCAGTGGTCCCCAACCTTTTTGGCACCAGGGGACTGGTTTAGTCAAAGACAATTTTTCCATGGACCAGTGGGGGGGGGGGGCAAGCACTGCAGTTTTTGCCTAAAGGGCCCCATTTGCCATTGGGCAAGCTGACACCCTGGCCCAGTCTGCCACAGGACAAGGGAGATCCAGAGTCAAGACTCCACCCTAAGATGAGGGAGATCTTGCTTCAGCCTTAAACAGCACTGTGTGATCTTGGGACAGTCATTCTTTTTCCGGTTTAGCCTGCCTCGCAGGGTGGTTGGTGAGGATAAAAGGGGGAGGGGTCACAGTACAAACTCCCTCGACTTGGAAATAAAGGCAGGATGAAATGTACTAGATCAGGGGTGGCCAAACTGTAGCTGTTTCACACATGTGTGGCTCTTGAAGCCTCCACCACCCTCATCTGCTGGCTTGGAGAAGGCATTTCTCTCTTTAAAATCACTTCTCCGAGCCAAGTCAGCTGTCAGCCTGGAGAATGCATTTGAAGTTAAAGTTGCTTTCTTTCCACCTCCCCCTCTCCATCTATTTTCCTTCCTTCCTTCCTTCCTTCCTTCCTTCCTTCCTTCCTTCCTTCCTTCCTTCCTTCCTTCCTTCCTTCCTTCCTCCCTCCCTCCCTCCCTCCCTCCCTCCCTCCCTCCCTCCCTCCCTTCCTTCCTTCCTTCCTTCCTTCCTTCCTTCCTTCCTTCCTCCCTCCCTCCCTCCCTCCCTTCTTTCCTTCCTTCCTTTTTTCCTTCCTTCCTTCCTTCCTTCCTTCCTTCCTTCCTTCCTTCCTTCCTTCCTTCCTTCCTTCCTTCCTTCCTTCCTTCCTTCCTTCCTTCCTCTCGAACATCTCGACATTCATGTCTTGTGGCTCTTCAACATCTCACATTTATTCAGCGTGGCTCTTACAATAAGCAAGTTCGGCCACCCCTGTCGTGGCTCTACAATAAGCAAGTTCGGCCACCCCTGTACTAGACGATGCAGGGAGAGTATAATATAGTGGGTTCCATGCATAGAGGAGACGCAGTTGCAGTGATCATAGCTCTCTATTGAGTTACAGCATGGCAACTAGTAGCTAAAGAAGACTGCCCAACTGGGCCACGAGGCCAACCTATATACAGTCTGGGTTCCTGTGCTAGAGCGCCATTGGGTCATTTGAACCAGAAGGGGCATCTGGTTGGGCCAGGGCAGCAAGGATTTAGATCCTACCGTCCATTGATCTAGAGTCCCCAAGCTTGGTCCTTAAGACTCCAACGAGCCAGGTGGGAACACTAGTGTTGAACACACCCATTAGTCCACATACACAACAGAAAGTTCAGCATATTGAAATTCTGTGAGAAATTAGTAAAGTGTAATGGGTTGAAACTAGGGTTGCCCGTTCTGGATTGGAATTTTTTTTTTAGAGATTTGGAGAGTGAGGTCTGAGGAGGGGAGGGACCTCGGTGGGGCATAGGGTCATAGTGTCCACCCTTCAAAGAAGCCATTTTGTCCTGGGGAAGGGATCTCTATAAACTGGAGATCAATTGTAATTCAAGAGGTCTTCAGGCCCCACCTGAAGATTTTCCAACCCTTCTTGAAGAGCCGGTTTGGTGTAGTGGTTAAGTGTGCAGACCTCTCTGGGGTTAGCCATAGCTCTCGTTACGAGTTGTCCTTGAAAGGGCAGCTGCTGTCTCTTAGTTCCACCCACCTCACAGGGTGTCTGTTGTGTGTGTGGGGAGGGGAAGGTAAAGGAGATTGTGACCACTCTGAGATTCAGAGTATAGGGTGAGATATCAATCCAAAATCTTCTTCTTTTTCTTCTTCCCACTTGCTGCTGACTTGAATATGACCTAGGTGTGCTGATGTGTGATCTGTTCGATGGAGTGAATTCTGCATATGCAAAATTCGAGATTAGTCATCCTAAAGGTACAGAATTCAGAATTCACAAACCAAACCCTTCCCTGCTTTCTGTGGTTCTGTCTCAAGAGTGTTGATGGAGAATAATAACAATTTCTACTACGGGGAATAGCAATCTGGTATCACAAAGTCAGCCTCGCACAAAATAGAGGCACTCTTGAAATCTGTTGGAGGTCAGAAGAGTTTAATGGGAAGTCTTGATGGACGATTAGATAGAGAAGAGCCAATCTTTGTGGTTCGTGAAGCACAGAGGAGAAATGCTTCATGCGCATCCATGCTTATTGCCAGGGCCTGATCGGTACTAAGGGATATCACCAATGGTCTGAACGAACTATTGCAAGCGCTGGATCCAGTCCTGTGTAACTTATGCTGCTCAGACTTCCGTAAGATTCTAGCTCTGGCCACTGGACCTTGATACTCCGTGTCTGAACTATGGAATCTTCAGGGGTTCCGCAACAATGATCATCTAGAAGTTTGAATAATTATCTGCAGCCTGTCCATCCAAAACTTTTCAAAGTCCAACATTTGCTTCAAGATACCGGGAATGTGAGATTTGCTTGAAATATTTCTCCAAATTGGATGATACGAGCTTCCAATTCCCGTATCTGATACAGAGTTCCAATCTGACGGGATGAGAAACGTTTGGCAGGATTGACGTTTTATATATTCCGAGTGAATTTCCAAACAGACGTGCCAGATTTTCTGAACTTCTCAAATGGTTACTTCCCTGTTAATTTCGGTTCTTGATTTGCTTCTTCCTAAATCGATAGTCTCAACCACTACTCCCTCTTTACTGTGGAGTCTCATGAGCAAAAATTCTATTTCGTGAACTACTGGCATTAAAGTTGTGAGCTCCTGCATAAATTATTTTTGCTCTGGGGCCATCCTTCCTGAGCTAAGTTAAAAATGAGTGAGCCGGAGGCTAAAAAACTGTGAGCTAGCTCACGCTAATTCAGCTTAGCTGTGGAGTCTTGTGAGCAAAAATTCTACTTTGTGAGCTATTGGCATTAAAGATGAGCTACTGTCATTAAGTTGTGAGCTACTGCATAAATCAGTTTGTTCTAGGGCATTTTTCCTGAGCTGAGACAAAAATGTGTGAGGCGGAGGCTAAAAAAACTGTGAGCTAGCTCACACTAATTCAGCTTAGAGGGAACACTGTCTCAACCTGTTCATTGCAGATTGGGTATGATAAAAAATTCTGAGAAGAAGCCATGGTCAATAAATAGTCGTTTGGGAAATGTTTGTCTCCTAAGATCATTTTTTCACATTTTCTTCAACCTCTGTTTCTTTGCACTCTCAAAGCAAAGGTATTTCGAGGAAGTCAGAAAGCTAGATTTCAGCAGAGCTCATGTTCGAGTGTAAATCTTCCACCTATTAGATATTGATTAATTGTTACTCAGGCTCTCTCCCACTCCATTTGCATTTCCATCAGATTTGTATATGAGCAATTAATCTCACATAAGATAGGACAAAAAAAATTGATAGCGTGATGAATCTAACTTATACGGGCCCATCAGACGCGACGGTTGCCATTTTACAATGCCTGAACTTGGGAATTTCACAAAGTAGTCTTGCTTTAAAGACAACGTTCATTGGCATAACCAGGAAAAAAGAGAGAGAGAGACAGAAATACAGGCCAAGATAGAAGTAAACAGTCCCTCAGGATTTTTCTCGTTACAAACAATTAAAGAACATAGTTACAGTCAAGTCTTAATCAAAAGGATAAAGCAAAGCTGTCTCCTGTCTGGTACCCCTACCGCTTTTGGATCCTAACTCTTTCAGCTGCTATTGGGTGTTCTGTTACCTTTGTGTATTAGGCATATCCAATATTCTGTAGGAAATCCAAAAACGTGTTCTTTGGGAATTTTGAACGGAAAGTCATCTTGCTCAACTCAGATACTGAGGATTCTTTCTTGATTTTTTTTAAAAAAATTAATCCTTATTAAATACCTGTTTACACGTCTTCGTTGGTCAGCAGCCGTTGCTTTAACGATTGTTGTGCCTCTTTAAGATTTTAAATTAGCTTATGAATAACTGAATTATACCGACAACGAAGAAAATCCGCCATCAGCATTAACTAGAAGAGCGTCAAGGATAGCGTTATAATATGTTTTAGTTAATTGTTTTAATAAGGTTTTTAAGGTTAATTAATGTTTAATTTAATGTTTCTAATGTAACTGTTTTATTGTTGGTGCACCATTGGTCACCATATTGTTAGCCGCCCTGAGCCTGCTTCGGCAGGGGAGGGCGGGGTACAAATAAAATTTATTATTATTATTATTATTATTGTTAGAAAATCTGTTAATTTTTCACTAGGAATTATACACAGCATTTTTATTATTTATTATAATGTATGTTTTGTTTATTGATTTGTATGGTCATGTGGAGCCCCGTGGCGCAGAGCGGTAAAGCTGCAGTACTGCAGTCCAAACTCTCTGCTCATGACCCGAGTTTGATCCTGGCGGAAGCTGGGTTCAGGTAGCCAGCTCGAGGTTCACTCAGCCTTCCATCCTTCCGTGGTCGGTAAAAGGAGGACCCAGTTTGCTGGGGGGGAAAGTATAGATGACTGCAGAAGGCAATGGCCAACCACCCCGTAATAATAATGATAATAATAATAATGTAATAATAATAATATTTAATTTGTATCCCGCCCTCCCCACCGGAGCAGGCTAAGGGTGGCTCACACAGCACAAAATACAAACATTACAATAGTTGAAAAACAAACAGTTTACACAACATATTACAACTCACTTATGTATACTATTATCATACATTAAAACCATCTAATGAAAACCATCAAATTTAGTTCCATCAAATTAGTTTGGTGCTACAATCTCGATGTTACCCATCTTACATTTTTTCCGTGATGACGGTACAATAGATCCCACATTAGAAAAAGCCAGCTGAAAGAGGCTAGTCTTGCAGGCTCCGTAAAAAAGTCTGCTGTGAAAATGTCATAATGCGACATCCCCCCAGAGTCAGAAATGACTGATGCTTGCACAGAGGACTACCTTTAAAATAAAGGTAGTCCCCTTTTCAAGCACCAGTCATTTTTAACTCTGGGGTGATGTTGCTTTCATGTTTTCATGGCAAACTTTTTACGGGGTGGTTTGCCATTGCCTTCCCCAGTCCTCTACACTTTCCCCCCAGCAAGCTGGATACTCATTTGACCGACCTCGGAAGGATGGAAGGCTGAGTCAACCTCGAGCCGGCTACCAGAAAACCCAGCTTCCACTGGGATCGAACTCAGGTCATGAGAAGAGGGCTCCGACTGCAGTACTGCAGCTTTACCACTCTGCACCACGGGGTTCTTACCAAGTGAAGGGTGGGGTATAAGTCCATTCTCTTCCCTCTCCTCCTCCCACCTTTTGCAGCACAGCAGACTTGATATTTCTTGCCAGTACTCCAAATACTAATTTGTGATCATAACAATTGACTTTGGGGCAGGGCTTTTTTTGTAGCAGGAGCTCCTTTGCATATTAGGCCGCACCCCCCTGATGTAGCCAATCCTCCAAGAGCTTACAGGGTTCTTAGTGCAGGGCCTACTGTAAGCTCCAAGAGGATTGGCTACATCAGGGGGGTGCGGCCTAATATGCAAAGGAGCTCCTGCTACAAAAAAACCAGCCCTGCTTTTGGACCTTTGTGTCTGTTACTATAACACTTAAGCATTGTATTCTCTCTCTCTCTTTCTCTCCCTCTTTTTCTTTCTTTCTTTCTTTCTTTCTTTCTTTCTTTCTTTCTTTCTTTCTTTCTTTCTTTCTTTCTTTCTTTCTTTCTTTTTCTTTCTCTCTCTGCTTTCTTTCTCTCTCTCTTTCTTTCTCTCTCTCTCTCTTTCTCTTTCTTTCTTTCTTTCTTTCTTTCTTTCTTTCTTTCTTTCTTTCTTTCTTTCTTTCTTTCTTTCTCTCCCTCTCTTTCTCTTTCTCTCTTTCTGCTTTCTTTCTCTCTTTCTCACTTTCTCCTTCTTTCTCCCTTTCTCTCTCTCTCTCTTTTTTTCTCTCTCCCTCTTTCTCTCTGTGTGTGTATGTATATATATATATATATATATATATATATATATATATATATATATATATATATATATATACACACTCTGCATAAGTATCAGGTGGTAATGACAATGAAATATTCTCAGTGTTACATTCTGTAAATGGAATTTTGATGTCACAAGCACTTGTGCTCAAGAATGAATTAATGACAGAGCTGATGATGGACGCATGCATTAGTAGTTCAGTTTCTGGCCTGTTGGATTATCATGTGGAGCCAGACAATGGGTTTGTGTGCCAGGAGCAAGAGAGCTCTCTGGGCTGGAGGAAATAAAGGGACAAGTGTGGTTGTTCCATCTCGGAAGGAAAGCGGCATTCCCTCCAAATGTTTCTTTTGGCAATATCTGGTTAGCAGACTGAGATGTGCAGCGAAGGTGTTTGGAGTGAATGTGTACATGACGACTGAGGGGGTGACAGGATCGAAGTTCACAAGATGATGCATGGGATAGGGAAGGCAGAGAAAGAAGGACTTTTATCCTTTCCTCACAATACAAGAACTTGTGGGCACTCGAAATCGCTGAGCAATCGGGTTAGAACGGATAAAAGGAAGTATTTCTTCATCCAAAGGGTGATTAATACATGGAATGCACTGCCACAGGAGCTGGTGGTGGCTACAGGCCTAGGCAGCTTCAAGAGGGGGTTGGATAAACATCTGGAGCAGAGGTCCATCAGTGGCTCTTAGTCAAAAGGGAAAGATGGAACTCTCTGTCTGGGGCAGTGATGCTCTGTATTCTTGGTGCTTGGGAGGGGCAACAGTGGAAGGGCTTCTAGTGTCCTGGCCCCACTGGTGGACCTCCTGATGGCACTTGGTTTTTTTGGCCATTGTGTGACACAGAGTGTTGGACTGGATGGGCCATTGGCCTGATCCAACATGGCTTCTCTTATGCTCTTATGTGACACAGAGTGTTGGACTTGAGGGGCCATTGGCCTGATCCAGCATGGCTTCTCTTATGTGACACAGAGTGTTGGACTGGATGGGCCACTGGCCTGATCCAACATGGCTTCTCTTATGTTCTTATGTGACACAGAGTGTTGGACTGGATGGGCCACTGGCCTGATCCAGCATGGCTTCTCTTATGCTCTTATGTGACACAGAGTGTTGGACTTGAGGGGCCATTGGCCTGATCCAACATGGCTTCTCTTATGCTCTTATGTGACACAGAGTGTTGGACTTGAGGGGCCATTGGCCTGATCCAGCATGGCTTCTCTTATGCTCTTATGTGACACAGAGTGTTGGACTGGATGGGCCATTGGCCTGATCCAGCATGGCTTCTCTTATGCTCTTATGTGACACAGAGTGTTGGACTGGATGGGCCATTGGCCTGATCCAACATGGCTTCTCTTATGTTCTTATGACAGCATGCCACTGGGAGTGATGTCCAGGAATTCTGAGCTGCTCAGTGCAAAAGTTCGTTCCTTGACTCCTGGGATGTCATAAACCGGAGATTGACAGTAAATACATCTCCCAAGAAGTATATTGCAGAGAAGGTAAACTTAAATTTATTCAAGTAGGTCCAGTTCACAGGTTGCAGTCGAAAGAAGAGAAAGTAGCCTAATCTAAAGTTTACTTTCCTGGTTGCAAATGGCCAACTTGTCCAGCATTGGATCTACAGGAGAGACCTGCAGAGACATGTTTCTCCATGGAAGGCCATGTGAAGCCAGTGAGAGGAAAAGGGGCTCAGAGAGCTTCACCATGGTTAAGACTGTAGCCCTCGTCATCTGTCGTGTTTTATGAGCATTGCATGTGGTTATATTTAAAAGAAGGGATTTGGCCACCCAATGAGAAGGGCGCATTCTCTGGAGAAGTTCCTGAGGCAAGGAAAGATTGAAGGTAAAAGAAGATGCTGACAATATTGGATTTATATCCTGCCCTCCACTCCGAATCTCAGAGTGGCTCACAATCTCCTTTATCTTCCTCCCCCCCACAACGGATACCTTGTGAGGTGGGTGAATCTGAAAGCGCTCTCACAGAAGTTGCCCTTTCAAGGACAGCTCTGCCAGAGCTATGGCTGACCTAAGGCCATTCCAGCAGCTGCAAGTGGAGGAGTGGGGAATCAAACCCGGTTCTCCCAGATAAGAGTCTTAACCACTACACCAAACTGGTGACAGCAAAGGATGAGATGAATTCCACCCCTGGTCCAAGGACTCTGGTAATGCCCATTACCCTTGACCACCACGTCTCCTCTGCCAGCTACCTGCAAGCCGTTTCACCACCTGCTGGCTTGCAAGAGCTCTGCTCCCTGTGCCCCTGGTTGCCAGGGGTATCCACCATCATCATAGAAGATTGATGAAAGCACTGCTTGTGAGGTCACCATAGTGTCACTCCCAGTTGTACACACACCCAGTGCTGCTGAGGAAAGGGCACCTGGACACCTGAAGCTGCCTTCTGCCATCAGTCCATCAAAGTCAGCATTGTCTACCCAGACTGGTAGCATCTCTCCAGAATCTCAGGTAGAAGTCTTTTGTTAGAAGAAAAGACTAGCACTGTCTCTTGGTCAGTCCTCCAAGACCACAAACACCATAGAGCAAGCTAGATAGCTAGGACAGTACCAGCCTACTTCCTGTCTGCTCTGCTTTCACTCACCCTCTCTAACCGATAGAATGTAATCTCAGGGAACTTCCTTCTTGTTTGTTCTCTTTCTTTTTCTTCCTTTGCATGTATCAGGTGCCTCTCCTCCTGAACTGAACTAAGCAGATGGCCTACTGCAATCCAAAGCCATCCAGTTAGCTAGAATAGTTTAGACACTCATTCTCCCCACTACACTATTACGTTATACTTCTTTTCACCAGTATTGGTTTCTTAACTTAAAGCAAAGGCTCTCTGTGCATTTTGTGAGTGAGTGCGGCAACTGTTAGACTAGGTCCCGCTGCTGCACTGAAGCTCAGAAGGAGCCTGACCAGTCCAGTCATCATAAACCAAACCCAACAGTCTTTCACATCACCTACCACCTGGTCCTTTAACTGGAGATGTCGGGGACTGAACCTGGGACTTTCTGTATGCAAAGCAGAGACTCTTTCACTGAGCCACGGCCCCTCCCTCAGGCAGGTGGCTTGTGAGTGTGGGCAGGAATGGAGATGTGAAAGGTACTGGGACGTTTATTTCGTATGTAGCCGAGTTTTGCCCAGTCGTAGAAGCGTGACGCTGAATGCAGTAAATAAATCTTCCAAGACGAATATTGTAAAAGGGTAAACTTAAATTTCTTCAGGTAGATCTGGGTCGCATTCAGGTTGCAGTCCAAGGAAGAAGCGAAAGAGGCCTAATCTAAGGAGTCCTTTTCCTACCACAAATGGCCAGCTTGTCCACCGTCATGGGTGTGAGTATATGAGGGCATTGTATCTACAGGAGAGAACTGCAGAGACATGTGTGTCCCCCCCCCCCGGAAGGCCATGTAGAGAGAGTGGGAGGAAAAAGGGAGAGAGGAGGAGTCACAGGCCAGTTCCCAGGTAATGAGAAAGAGGGGCATCCCATTCAAGGAGATAACACCTAGACACCCATAGAGTGATGTCCAGGAATTCTGAGCCGCTCAGGGCAAAAGTTTGTTCCTTGACTCCTGGGGTGTCATAAACCGGAGATTGAACAAGCGGTGCGGCATATATTTTGACCAGGGACTTTTGTGTAGAAAAAGCCCAGCAGGAATTCATTTCCATATTAGGCCACACCCCGACCATTATTTTACACACCACTTTTTGGCAGAAAAAGCTCAACAGGACCTCATTGGCATATTAGGCCACACCCCCTGATGTCACCATTGCTTCACCCAGAGATTTCTTTGCAGGAAAAGCCCAGCAGGACCTCATTGGCATATTACGCCACACCCCCTGATGTCACCATTGCTTCACCCAGAGATTTTTTGCAGGAAAAGCCAAGCAGGAACTCATTTGCATATTAAGCCACACACCTGATGGCACCATGGTTTCACACAGGGGTTTTTTTTTTTCAAAAAAGTCCAATGGGAACTCATTTGCATATTAGACCACACCCCCTGGTGACACCATAGTTTCACACAGAGGGCTTTTGCCAAAAAAAGCCCAACGGGAACTCATTTGCATATTAGGCCACACCACCTGATGGCACCATAGTTTCACACAGGGTTGGTGGGGTTTTTGCAAAAAAAAGCCCAATGGGAACTCATTTGCATGTTAGGCCACACCCCCTGATGGCACAATAGTTCCACATAGGGGTTTTTTTGCCAAAAAAAGCCCAACAGGAGCTCATTTGCACACCCCCAATGCCAAGCCATCCGAAACTGCGTTCCTGTGCATTCCTGCTCAAAAAAAGCCCTGATGTTGACTGATGCAGGGGAAAATAGGGTGGGGGGGCTATTGGTAAATCTGGACAATGTTATCTGGACAACATTCTCTTGACAGCATCTTTCGCCTTCTTTGCATTCCTTTTGCAAAGATAATGGGGTGGAAGAGAATAAAAGCAACCAACGAACCCTCCTGGCCAAAAGAGAGTAGAAAAGGTTGGATGAAACCAATGAAAAAACGGTTCGGCGGCTTTTAAGGATTCACAATTTTTAGCATTCCTGTTCGGAGCCCTTTCGTCCAGATGTCCGTATTGAAATTTTAAGTGCCGTCTCAGCGACAGGGTCTTGTGTGGACATTTCCTCCCCCATTTTTTTTTTTGTTTCAACGATCTTTGACATTTGGGGACGGGGCCGTTTCAAAAGTGCGAATCAAGACTTCAAAATATTTGCTTTCAAATTTTCAGATGCAGCTAGGGCCTCCCCGGGAGATGTTCCGAAGCTCTTTTGGCCTTTGGGAAGCAATGAAAGACCTTTTGTGTTTGGGCTGGCTTTTGATGGTCAAGGTTAAACTGCTGGGTAGCCAGGGGAGCTTCACAAAGGTTCCCATCTGGTTTTAACTAAACACTGGAAGTGCACGGTCTATAAACAACAGGGGTCTATTTTTAACATTACTGACCTTAAGATCTGGCAATTGGGCAGGTCGCAAATGTAAATCCAATAATAACCATTACACTGGAGCTTTACAGCCAGTGCTTTGTTTGTAGCAGGAACTCCTTTGCATATCAGGCCACGCACCCCTGATGTAGCCAATCCTCCTGCAGCTTACAGGGTTCTTAGTGCAGGGCCTGCTGTAAGCTCCAGGAGGATTGGCTACATCAGGGGGCGTGGCCTTATTTGCAAAATGTGTTAGTGTAATGTGAATGCACGTTGGGATTCGGAGTGGAGGCCGGGATGTAAATCCGATTTCTTCTTCTTGTTGTTCAGTCGCATAGTCGAGTCTGACTCTTTGTGACCCCATGGACAAAGTCACGCCAGGCCCTCCTGTCTTCCACCATCCTCCGAAGTCTGCTCAAATTCATGTTTGTTACATCAGTAACGCTGTCCAGCCATCTCATCTTTTGCCATCCCCTTCTTCTTTTGCCTTCTCTCTTTCGCAGCATCAGGGTCTTCTCCAGGGAGTGCTCCCTTCTCCTTTGGTGGCCAAAGTATTTGAGCTTCAGCTTCAGCATCTGACCTTCCAGGGAACAATCTGGGTTGATTTCCCTTAGGAAGAAGATAAGCCGAATATCTTCTTCTACTACTACTTGAATAAATGTAAGTTTATCTTTTTTGCAATTTACTCCTCGGGAGATTTATTTATGGCACCGATTCTCACACTTCCATGACTGGGCACAACTGGTATATAAACCAAATATAAACCCGGGTCCATCAACCCTACCCCACATCACCTGCCAGTGGCAGGGGGGATATAATATAGTGAGTTCAACGCAAGGAAGAGGTGAGGGGGTAGTGAACATAGCTCTTTTATTAGCATGGCATATTATAGGGCTACACTCTAAGGGGGTCGCAAAGAGCCCCATGGCGCAGAGTGTTAAAGTTGCAGTCCTGCAGTCCTAAGCTCTGCTCCCGACCTGAGTTCAATCCCCAGTGGAAGCTGGGTTTCAGTTAGCCAGCTCGAGGTTGACTCAGCCTTCTATCCTTCCAAGGTCGGTCAAATGAGTCCCCAGCTTGCTGCGGGGGAAGTGTATGGCTGGAGAAGGCAAGGGCAAACCAACCCGTAAATAGTCTGCCGTGAAAACGTTGTGAAAGCAACATCACCCCAGTTGGAAATGACTGGTGCTTGCATAGGGGACCTTTCCTTTCCTAAGACTGAAGACTGGGCCAACTATATATACAAAGGGTGGCCAACAGTAGTTCTCCAGATGTTTTTTGCCTACAACTCCCATCAGCACCAGCCAGCATGGCCAATGGCTGGGGCTGATGAGAGTTGTAGGCAAAAAAACTTCTGGAGAGCTACCGTTGGCCACCCCTGATATATACATTCAAGGTTCCCATTCAAGGTTCCCGCGCTAGCGTGCTATTGGTCCATTCCAACCAGCAGGGGGCCTGTGATTGGAGCAGGGCAGCAAGGATTTGGATCCTACTGCCTCTTGTTCCCGAGTCCCCAAGCTCAGTCCTACAGGCTCCAATGAGCCAGGCGAGAACCCCATACTCTATACACGTTTCACATCACATATATAACGGGGGACGTGGCATCCCTATATTCACCCACCTTCCTCAGCACCGAAACTGTATCCTGAGCAGGGGAACTGAATCAGTTCATTGTGCAGCCGTGATTCAATAATCTCCCCTGGGAAAAAAAACCCGATAGCAACGTAGTTAGTCGTGTGCCACGGAAACTAACGACTACGTACTCAAATCAGAGCGGTGCCTCGCTGGCCAATGTGCACAACCATGACCGATTGTTCCCTTTTTTTGTCTGCGCGCATGAGCGTCCTCTCTTTCTCTGCCATTATACGACGCATTGAAATTTGTTCTTTGTTTCAGGCCGATAACCCGCGGCAGTGGGGTTGGAGCGATAGCCCTTCAACCGGATGACAGAACGCATTATAATTGGAGGACTGTGAAAACGGGCTAGAAATTGAAATGTGATGGCTGTATTGGCACCATCGCCCGGGTGTCATTGTCTTCCAGCGTGGGGTAAGGGGGGGGGAACGTCGAGGATGTTGTGAAAGCAGTAAAATGAAATTAGCCTAGAAATAGTGTTTGAAAGATAATTATGGGATTCTTCTTTGGAGGTAAAGAAAGGCTGCCTTTTGTTCTCTCCGCAGGCGAGGACGTATTGGGAGAGAATAGCCTCCTCTCTTTCAAAACTTGAGCATCCGTTTCTCCTGAGGTATTGAGTGAGGCAAAGGAAAGGGTTGACAAGTTCCCTCCGTCTGCTGGTGGGAGGGGGAAGGGTAGCCAAATCCAGGCTAAGGAACCCTTGGAGATTTGGAGCTGGAGGGGGGCGGATGGAGACACAGTGCTGGCCCTAGGTTGGCCCATAGCTATGGAGAGCCCCGGGGGGGCATGGCCCCTCCACCCAAACCCCCCTTCCACCTGTATGGCCCCTACCTTCCCCACCGCTCTCGCTGCTGCCACTCTCCAGGAGCTCTCCCCACCCCTTTCTCGCGGCCGCTGCTCTCCTTGCGCCCCCATTCTGGCCGCTGCCACTCTCCGCATTCCTTTCTTGCAGCCCCCACTCTCCCCGCGGCCCCGTTCTGGACACTGCCGGTCTCCTGCCATTCTCTGCACCTCTTTCTTGCATCCCCCACTCTCCCCGCAACGCTGTTCTGGCAGCCGCTGCTCTTCTTGAGCTCTCCCCATCTCATTCTTATCCCCCCCCCCAATTTTATGCCCTGCCCCCCCCACTTAAAGATTTCTGGCTACGGGGCTGGCCCTAGGGTGCATGGTGCTCCAGGAAGACTCCCTGCACACAGCTCCCCCCCCCCCCCCGCTGCCTCCACCTCCCTCCTTCTCTCTGCAGTGCAGCACTGCGCTGCAGTCCGTCGCATCCCCGTCCTGCTTGCCGCGATGAGGTTGGGCCCTAGCAGCTTTAGTCAACCGGCATCTGCACATTTTTTGAAGCCACCGCGGAAAGAGGCTTATCTCCTCTCCATTCCAGAACCAGAAGTGAGAGGGAGTGAAGCCTCCTCCAGTGCTGGCTTCAAAAAACATGCAGATGCTGGCTGCCTTGAAGCTGCTAGGGCCCAGCCTCATCGCAGTGAACTTTGGGGGGGAGGTGTCACGTTCTCAGGGTGCAGGCGGGCAGGAGTCCAAAGCCAGTCCAAGGTCAAAGTCCAGGAAGTCAAGCAGGAGCCAAGTCAGCAATGCAGAATCACAAACCGGAATCAGAAGTCAAAGTCCAAAGGCCAAAAGGTCAGGGTGCCAAAGAAATCAAGCAGGTCAGGATCAGGAAGGAGCGTGGATGCAAGCCAAAGAATAGACTTGTTGCTTCCACAAGGTTACCAGGTCCTGGGTGGGAGCTATATGGGAGTCCCAATCAGCCTGCTCCCTCAGTGGCAGTGACTCTGCTAGAATTCAGAGCTGAGAAATCTGAAGCATCGGAGTGCCTCATGTCTTCGCTCTGAAACTTCTTTCCGGAGCCTGCTTCGAACTCTTGAGATGGGAGGAGGAGAGCTTGGAGGAGATTGATCGTCAACAGCTGACACTGGTGCCTGGAGAGTGGTTGATGGGCCAGCTGCTGTTTGTTCAGCTGAGGAACTGGCTGGCAACTCTTTCAGGTCTGTTAACCCTTCCAACTCCTCCTCGTCAGGGCTCATGACAGGAGGGGAGCATGGTGGAAGGGAGGGCACTGGCAGTGGTGGCAGCAGGGGGAAGAGGCAAACTAGGCAGGTGTCTTGGGCACTGGGAGGGGGGAGCCCAATTCAGAGCCCCCTCTCCCGGCACCCTAGACAACCACCTCGTTTGTCTAGTGGACAAGCCATCCCTGCAAGGACCACAGTGAGGTACAAGACCAAAGAGTCCACCCTCCAAAGCATCCGTTTTTCTTCAGGGGAACGGAATCTCTGTAGTCTGGAAACTAAAGGGAGATCTCACCAGACCCCAGCTGGAGGTTGGCAACTTATTAGGCTGCACTTCATTCCTTAAGGGAGAACATTCCCCACCCCTTTATTTGATCATAATTGGAATGTTCTGTGTCTGGAGGTAGCAAATTTTGAACCTAATGGCATTTATCCAACTGGAGGAACCTTCCCCCATTCCTAAGGACACTTCAGTTGTTAGAAGGGTGAGTTAAGTCAGAAGCTACACTTAGGGTTACCAACTCCAGGTTGGGATATTCCTGGAGATTCTGGAGCTTAAGAACATAAGAGAAGCCATGTTGGATCAGGCCAATGGCCCATCCAGTCCAACACTCTGTGTCACATAAGAGAAGCCATGCTGGATCAGACCAGTGGCCCATCCAGTCCAACACTCTGTGTCACATAAGAACATAAGAGAAGCCCTGTTGGATCAGGCCAATGGCCCATCCAGGCCAACACTCTGTGTCACCTAAGAACACAAGAGAAGCCATGTTGGATCAGGCCAGTGGCCCATCCAGTCCAACACTCTGTGTCACCTAAGAACACAAGAGAAGCCATGTTGGATCAGGCCAATGGCACATCCAGTCCAACACTCTGTGTCACACAGTGGCCAAAAAATTTATATATATACACACACACACACACTGTGGCTAGCCATTGATGGACCTCTGCTCCATATTTTTATCTAAACCCCTCTTGAAGGTGGCCATGCTTCACCTGGGGAGGGTGGAGTTTGGGGAGGGGAGGGGCCTGACCAGTGTTCCCTCTAAGCTGAGTTAGCGTGAGCCAGCTCACAGATTCTTGGCCTCCAGCTCACATATTTTTGCCTTAGCTCAGGAAGGATGTCCCCAGACAGAGCCGCATGAACAGTTAGGCCAAGTAGACACTAGCCTATGGGTCCCACACCTTGAGAGGCCCCGGTCCAGCTTCCTCTCTGGTCTCCCCCTGCTTGCAGCCCTCCCAACCTGCAAGCGTAGCCAGCGACTGAGCTGCTCTTTGCCTGACTTGCCTGGTACGGCCGCTGCTGGTGTCATTGCCAGGTTGGCCTCTCTCTGCCGCTCCCCCAACAGCTTAGTCAAAGGGGCTTTTAAGAAGGTGCCTGCAGGCTGCAGTGGGGGCCGTGGGCATTGGGGGCAGGTCTCTCTAAGGTAATTTGTGGGGGTAGGGTTGCCAATCCCCAGGTGGGGGCAGGGGATCCCCCGGTTTGGATGCCCTCCCCCCACTTCTGGGTCATCAGAAAGCGGGGGGAGGGGAGGGGAATGTCTGCTGGGAACTCCGTTATTGCCTAGGGAGATTTATTCCCATAGAAAATAATGAAGAATTGATCCACGGGTATCTGGGGCTCTGGGGGGGGCTGTTTTTTGAGGTAGAGGCACCAAATTTTCAGTACAGCTTCTAGTGCCTCTCCCCAAAATACACCCCAAGTTTCAAAACGATTGGACCAGGGGGTCCAATTCTATGAGCCCCAAAAGAAGGTTCCCCTATCCTTCATTATTTCCTATGGAAGGAAGGCATTGAAAAGGTGTGCCGTCCCTTTAAATGTGATGGCCAGAACTCCCTTTGGAGTTCAGTTATGCTTGTCACAGCCTTGATCTTGACTCCACCCCTAATGTCTCCTGGCTCCACCCCCAAAGTCCCCAGATATTTCTTAAATTGGACTTGGCAACCCTAGTGGGGGGCCCCCCAAGGTTTTGATTGCCTAGGGGCCTCCACAGGGTTCAATCTGGCACTGACCCCAGAGAGCACTAATAGATTCAGTGGCTCACAACTTGAATTGGCCAGTAGCTCACAAAGTAGAATTTTTGCTCACAAGACTCTGCAGTTTAGAGGGAACATTGGACCTGAGCAAGGTATAATGCCATTTCCAAAGCAGCCATTTTCTCCTGGGGGGGACTGACCTGTGTGGTCTGGGGATCAGCTATCATTCCAGGATATCTCCTTGCAACTAGGGGCGGGATTCTAGCAGAAGCTCCTTTGCATATTAGGCCACACCCCCTGATGTAGCCAATCCTCCGAGAGCTTACAAAAATGAGCCTTGTAAGCGCTTGGAGGAGTGGCTACATCAGGGGGTGTGGCCTAATATGCAAAGGAGCTCCTGCTAGAATTTCACCCCTCTTTCCAGGTTGCACCTGGAGGTTGGCAACCCTATCTTCTGAACATGGCCCCTACCAGCTGTTGATGGACATATCCTCCATATGCTTCCCTGATCTTTCTGAAACACCATAAGAATAGAGGCAAGTAACTAATGAATCACAAAACTGGCCCAATTTGTAGAATGTATCCCACATTCCCACCAGTTTGGTGTAGTGGTTAAGTGTGTGGACTCTTATCTGGGAGAACCAGGTTTGATTTCCCACTCCTCCACTTGCACCTGCTAGCATGGCCTTGGGTCAGCCATAGCTCTGGCAGAGGTTGTCCTTGAAAGGGCAGCTGCTGTGAGAGCCCTCTCCAGTCCCATCCACCTCACAGGGTGTCTGTTGTGGGGGAGGAAGGTAAAGGAGATTGTAGGCCACTCTGAGACTCTTCAGAGTGGAGGGCGGGATATAAATTCAATATCTTCATCTTCTTCTTCTTCAAATTCTGTGGGGAGAACCCCCCCCCCCCACAAACGCCTACGTTAGCTGTTCCATGGACTTCTTGGAAATAGCCTCTCCTCCTTTCTTTTGCAAAGCAGCTACGGCATTTATAGCCCAGTGCCGAATTCACAGCGCCTAGTTAAGAACTGCGGCCTCCGAAATTAAAATGATATTTGAAACATAAATCGTGCGCGCTAACAACCATCATTAGAGGAGCCAGCCAGAGTCAACAGACGCAGCTTGTTTTCCGCGTGGTGCTCTCTTGGAGGCCAGTTTGCCTGTTTCCAGAAAACATCTGTGCAGAGGCAGGGGTGGAGGGGAAAATGCTGGGCAGACATAGCAGCCATCAGTGGTTAGGTGTATTATAAATACATTATTACATCATTGTAATGGCATTACAGGCCCTGGCTAGACTTCTCCATGACCTCACTAGCTGTCAACCCTGTGACTCGCTATCAATGAATGAACTTTCGAGATCTGCGCTACTTCAGTAAGTGGGCAGCAAGATAGGATGAGAGGAATCCATTTTCCTCTTTCCCCAGACCATTCTGCAACTGCATCTTCTGAGGAAGCGGGGTCAGGCATCATGCCTTATACTAACGGGTTGGGGTTCGTAGCAGCAGCTCCTTTGCATATCAGGCCAAACACCCCTGATGTAGCCAATCCTCCAAGAGCTTACATGGGTCTTCCTGCAGGGCCTACTGTAAGCTCCAGGAGGAAGGGGTACTTCAGGGGGTGTGGCCTAATATTAGACTTGCCATGGGGTGGAATTCTAGCAGGAGCTCCTTTGAATATTAGGCCACACCCCTCTGCTGTAGCCAATCCTCCTGCAGCTTACAAAAAAGTGCCTTGTAAGCTCTTGGAGGATTGGCTATATCAGGGAGGTGTGGCCTAATATGCAAGGGAGCTCCTGCTAGAATTCCACCCCTGGTCATAATAAAACTTTCCTTGGAGGTCCCTTCCAACCAGGGGTGGAATTCTAGCAGGAGCTCCATTGCATATTAGGTTGCACACCACCGATGTAGCCAATCCTCCAAGAGCTTTCAAAAAAGAGCCTTGTAAACTCTTGAAGGATTGGCTCCATCAGGGGTGTGTGGCCTAATATGCAAATGAGCTCCTGCTAGAATTCCACCCCTGGGTTATCCAAGTCCCAGTGGACGATCTCCAATTTTTGCTGGCTCCTTCCTGCCCCAGTTAGCGGGCCAGCAGGGACAAGCTCCACCCCAACAGCCTCTATGTGCCTTCAAGCCTCAGAAAGCTTAACAGGATGCTGGGAACAGCTTTCTTCTAGAAAGGTGTGGTGTGCCTTTAAATCTTAGAGTCAGGCTAAATGGGGGCAGAGCGAGCCTGCAGAACAACCTGCCTTTGGAAAGGGGAGAGAAGGGAAGAAGTCCAGAACCTCCCTTTGTTTTATAACATATTCAGAAGCTGTTTGCACAGGAAAGGTAAACTAGAGCCTTTAGTTTCCTTGTGTTATTCTGAAGAACTTGGATCTTCAGCAACTTGTGAGTAAATTGTCCCAGTGAGACCATATAAGTATGGGATTTCAGGCTGTTTCTTTTGACTGCTCTGCGTATGTTTGTGTGTGTGCGAGTGGGGGGGGGTTTAAAAAACAAAAAGAGAGAGGTTAAAAATAAAGAGAGAGAGAATACACAGGAGGTGCAGCTGGTTGGGGGGGGGGTGAGGGAATGAAGACTGTATTCTGGGGAACTGCACTGCTGTATTTTTACTTATTTATTTTAGGGAATGTGAAAGTCTACTGGCTCCACCCCCAAAGTCTCATGGCTCCTCTCCTAAAGTCCCCAGATATTTTCTGAGTTAGATTTGGCAACCCTACCGAATATGCAAAGGAGTTTCTGCTAGTAAAAAAAGCCCTGCTTAGACTGAAACAGATCCTCCATCCATCAAAGTCAATCTTCTCTCCTCAGACTGACAGTGGCTATCTAAGGCAGAGAGGTCTTTCACGAGACCTACTGTCTGGTCCTTTAACTGGAGATGCTGGGGATTGAACCTGGGACCTTCTGCATGCCAAGCAGAGGATCAGTTCTTCATTCTATCTATGGGAATCAGTCTCCTTGGGGATTAATGGAGTGCCCAGCCGACATTTCCCTCCACTTGTTATAAGTTTTACAGGTGTTCCTAATTGGGTACTGTATCTTTAAAAAGTGTATTGTGGGAGGATATTGTTGCGGTAATACGCCTTTGGAAGGGTTGAGTGCTTGTTTTTGTGTTTTGTCTTAAGCCATGCTGGTAAGAATTACTGAAATTTGGAAAGTTGTAAAATTCTAAGATATAATGTTGTATGAGCTTAGTTATGTTATGGCATTTTTTGTTTAGTGAAAGCGTTGTGAATCTGCTATGTTCTCCGAGACCCCTCTTTGACAAAGATTGGGAAATAGTGCAGCAAGATAACAGCCGGCTTCTGACTCTGTCTACAGAAATACCATTGCATAAGGCAGGGGCGGCCAAGGGTAGCTCTCCATATGTTTTTTTGCCTACAACGCCCATCAGCCCCAGCCAGCATGGCCAATTACTGGGACTGATGGGAGTTGTAGGCAAAAAACATCTGGAGGGCTACTGTTGCCCACCCCTGCTAAGGATTACAGTATACAAAAAGAGGATTTCTAGTTAAAAGTTTACAAATTTTGGACAAGCACTTTTTTGCACTGGCCCTTTCTTACATTAAATAATAACATTGGATATTACAGTAATTGATGAATTGCGAAAGGTGCTGAGATGTGGTGCTGGAGAAGAACCTTGAGAGTCCCTTGGACTGCAAGAAGATCAAATCAGCCAGTCCTAAGAGAAATCAACCCTGACTGTTCTCTGGAAGGTCAGATGCTGAAGCTGAAGCTCAAATACTTTGGTCAACAAATGAGAAGGGAGCACTCCCTGGAGAAGATCCTGAGGCTAGGAAAGACAGAAGGCAAAAAAAGAAGGGATGGCCAAAGAGGAGATGGTTGGACAGCGTTACTGATGTAACAAACACGGATTTGAGCAGACTTCAGAGGATGGTAGAAGACAGGAGGGCCTGGCGTGACTTTGTCCATGGGGTCGCAAAGAGTTGAACTCGACTGTGCGACTGAACAACAACAACAACAGAAAGGTGCTAGCTGAGTCTTGTGTAGAACACCCTGTCAATATGATTGTGGTGTAAAAGGCTTGTGAATTATATAGATTTGATTGTTGAAATTATTGTGGTCTGAAAAAATTAGGAATATAAAAATTTGTATGAATTGTATATTTTTTGAAAATATTTATATTGTATTCATTAATTAACCCCACCGGGAGATTGGCAAGCCTATTGTGTGATCAAAATTATTATGATAATAGCCATACATTTTTTACAAGCAAGACAAGCAAAAAATAACCATTAGTACACATAAATAACAATTTCAATACATAATAACTCAGCCCAATCCTTGAAACTCAGTTCATAGTAATCACGTAGATCTCAGTTGAAACAAAACATGCAGTAATGGTTCCCATTTCTTAAAATCTCATGAAAATATATGCGACAGGACAGCCGGTATTCCACTTCCTGTTTCAGAAATGTCCTCAGGCATTTGATTATAAAACAGTTTCATAACATCATTGAAGACATAATCTCAATACAAAAGTTTATGAAGAACGACAAACCGCCTCCATATTTTTCTTCTCACAGGCTAATGCTCAGATGGCTCTGAATTCTTCAGAGACAAGAACATAAGAACATGAGAACATAAGAACATAAGAGAAGCCATGTTGGATCAGGCCAATGGCCCATCCAGTCCAACACTGTGTGTTACACAGTGGCCAAAAAAAAAGGAGGTTCACAAGTGGGGCTAGAAGCCCTTTGCCCCCTCCCCCAAGCACCAAGAATACAGAGCATCACTGCCCCAGACAGTTCCAATAATATGCTGTGGCTAATAGCCACTGATGGACCTCTGCTCCATATTTTTATCCAATCCCCTCTTGAAGCTGGCTATGCTTGTAGCCGCCACCACCTCCTGTGGCAGTGAATTCCACCTGTTAATCACCCTTTGGGTGAAGAAGTACTTCCTCTTATCCGTTTTAACCTGACTGCTCAGCAATTTCATCGAATGCCCACGAGTTCTTGTATTGTGAGAAAGGGAGAAAAGTACTTCTTTCTCTACTTTCGGCATCCCATGCATAATCTTGTCAACCTCTATCATGTCACCCCGCAGTCGACGTTTCTCCAAGCTAAAGAGCCCCAAGCGTTTTAAGCTTTCTTCATAGGGAAAGTGTTCCAACCTTTGAATCATTCTAGTTGATGTTTGAATGCAATCTGGAAGGGCTAGAGTTTTGGATTTCTTCTCGACCCCTCCTTGATAAAGACTCTTTGAAACAGAGGATTACAGAGGCTGGCATCTTTGTAGGAGGAGGGCATTAGAGGTTCCTTATCTATAGGAAGAATGGACATATGAGCACTACGAGTAATTTCTATCTTTCAAATTGGGAGTTTGGATTTTCAAATCTGAAGTTTGGATGGACTTTAAGAATAAGGAAATGAAGACGATATTGGATTTATATCCCCCACTACACTCTGAATCTCAGAGCAGCTCACAATTTCTTTTATCTTCCTCCCTCACAACACGCACCCTGTGAGGTAGGTGAGGCTGAAAGAGCTCTTTCAGAAGTTGCCCTTTCAAGGACAACTCCAGCGAGAGCTATGGCTGACCCAAGGCCATTCCAGCAGCTGCATGAGGAAGAGCGGGGAATCAAACCTGGTTCTCCCAGATAAGAGTCTGCGCACTTAACCACTACACCGAATTGGCTCTTTCTTCAGTTCTTATATGCATTTATGAAATGAAATATTGAAGTTGTGCTTATAAACAGGTGTGGAAGTCTAAAATGTATAAGATTCATAGTTATACATTGGTATTTTTGGTTAGTCACGATTTTGGTCTGTTGCTTTACCCACCTCAGAGTTGCCAGTTACATATAAGGACTTGGATGCTAAGTCACAAATCTATTTTCTTAAATGAATAAATAAATAACCCTCCACAAAAACCAGAACAACCTGTTCATGTTTATAATGTTGTTTTAAAGGATGTGAAAGATATGAAACAGCTTCCAGGTCCACACTTTTTGCCTTCCTCTCCCCACGGAGAAAACAAAACAATGGAGCCTGCAAAAAGATTTTTTTTTTTTTAAAGAGAGATTTCTAGAGCCTTTCAGTGGATGGCTATTCAAACAGGGCCACTCGTAACACTTCAGATAATTCTGCTATCAAATAACTCTCCCATGGTGAGAACTCTGAGTTTAAAAAATAAAAAAACAATAAAAAATTAGCACTTGTAATAACAAATTTGGGAGAGGATTATGCTGTCATAAACACACCCAGCAGGGGTTTCAGCTACAGTCTGAAGAGAGAATTAGGCCTGAAATGTTCTCCTTCTGGTTTTTCTTCGCCAGAGAATTGCAGCTGTTTGAGAAAGGGTTGCCAAATCCAATTCAAGAAATATCTGGGGACTTTGGGGGTGGAGCCAGGAGATTTTGGGGGTGGAGCCAAGAGACATTGGGGGCGGAGCCAGGAATAAGGGTGTGACAAGCATAATTGAATTCCAAGGGAGTTCTGGCCATCACATTTAAAGGGACAGCACACCTTTTAAAATGTTTTCCTTCCATAGGAAATAATGAAGGATAGGGGCACCTTATTTTGGGGCTCATAGAATTGGACCCTCTGGTCCAGTTGTTTTGAAACTTGGGGGGTACTTTGGGGAGAGGCACTAGATACTATACTGAAAATTTGGTGTATCTGCCTCAAAAACAGCTCCCCCAGAGCCCCCGAAACCTCCAGATCAATTCCCCATTATACCCTATGAGAATCGATCTCCACATAGGGAACAATTAAGTGCTCAGCAAACGTTTCCCTCCCCCCCCCACCCCTTATCTGGCAACTCTGAAGCGAGGGATTGGCCTCTCTACTCATGAGTTGCTGCCAACTTCTTCAAAATAACACAGACACCCCATCCCAAGAGGAAGCCTTTCCCATCGGAGACTGAAGCCTCCGGAGGTGGAAAGGCACATGGGGCTGTGGGGGTGGGGCTTCCCCCCATTGGCCAGCTGACTGGGGGCGGGAAGGAGCCTGGGAAAGCGGAAGAACGCCTGCTGGGACCTGGGGATTGGCAAGCCTAGTTTGAGACCAGCTGAGAATCCCATGAATATTCTGCCCATTCTGTTTGGAAAGGTCACCGATTAGGGTTACCTTGTTTTGAAAATGCAAAAAAGAGCACGTATTTCCCAACCGACTCCTTCAAACAAGTGATCACCTGTGACAAATCTCATTTTAAACGCCCCGTGGTGCAGAGAGGCAAAGCTGCAGTGCTACAGGCCTAAGCTCTGCTCACGACCTGAGTTCTATCCCGGCGGAAGGGTTCAGGTAGTCGGTTCAAGGTTGACTCAGCCTTCCATCCCTCCAAGGTCGGTAAAATGAGTATCCAGCTTGCTGGGGGGAAAGTGTAGAGGACTGGGGAAGGCAATGGCAAACCACCCTGTAAAAAGTCTGCGGTGAAAACGTCACCCCAGAGTCGGAAACGACTGGTGCTTGTACAGGGGACTACCTTACCTTTAGTAGGTGCAGAGAAATCAGCTCTGGTAATGAGACAAAAAAACACCAATTGGTGGTCACCTACAGCTCACAACTCAAGTCAGTTTAACACATTATTAACATACACTGCAGTGCTGTGATTAAACAAAACTGCCACCCACTTACGACTTATTATGCTGCTTATAAAGCTGTTTATAAAGAGCCCTGGGGGGCATAGTGGCAAGCTGCACTACTGCAGTCCAAGCTCTACTCATGACCCGAGTTCGACCCCAGTGGAAGCTGGGTTCTGGTAGTTGGCTCAAGGTGAACTCAGCCTTCCATCCTCATGACGAGTTCGACCTTGGCGGAAGCTGGTTTCAGGTAGCCAGCTCAAGATTGACTCCACTTTCCATCCTTCCAAGGCTGGTAAAATGAGTCCCCAGCTTGCTGGGGCGGGGGAGTGTAGATGACTGGGGAAGGCAATGGCAAACTGCCCTGTAAAAAACCTGCCGTGAAAACATTGTGATGTGACGTCACTCCAAAGTCAGAAACAACTGGTGCTTGCACAGGAGGCTACCTTTACCTTTTTTAGTATTTAAACTGTGATCTTCGCTATTAACTAGGAATATTCCTATGCATCTGAAGAATAGGGTTGCCGGGTCCTACTGGGCTCTGGGAAGGGGACTGTTCTCTATGATAATCTGTGAAAACCACAGTTTTTTCCTAAGTGATAGAGAATCGCCCCCGGCAACATGCCCAGCACAATAACATAACTTGAGATTAGGGTTGCAAAGTCCCCCGTGACCTCCGGAAGTGACATCATTGCGCTGGCAATGTCGTGTGCTGGCAGCTCTAGGAGTGTCTGGGAAAACTTGATGGTTTTCCCGGACGCTCTAGCAATTCCAGAAGAAAACTCTATGGTACACCGATGCTCTTCAGGGATGGGACTCCCCCAGTGACCAGTTGCGTGGCAGTGGGTTGGGGCCCCCCAAATCAGGGGAAAACCCATCCCTGGTGGGTAGCTGGGAAGCCTACTGAAGAAGTGTGCCTGCACAAAAAAAGCTTATACCCAGAATTAAACTTAATCGGTCTTAAAGGTGCCACTGGACCTCTAGTCAAACGTAGCCCTTCCTCAGCTCATTTGCAGGCAGAAACTGGAGTCAAAAGGAAGGCCCAATTATATCAAGGAGAAAAGCTAAAAGCAAACAAAGGTGTCAACTGTTGTCAGGAAGTCCTAACCGTAGAGTTCCTGGGGATTCCTAGAGCTACCCGGAAGTGATAAGGGTAGCTCTAGGAATCCCTAAAAGCTCTATGGTAAACTAGAGCTACCCTTACAAGGAGTTTTTTTTTTTGCTGGAGCTACCGCTTTCACTTCTGGGTAGCTCTAGAAATCCCCAGGGTCTCTATGAAACCCCTTCCTGTTGGTGCCTGGCAACTCTATGTGTGTACACGCATGGTACATGTTTTCCCGCACTGAAGTGCCATATTTGAATTGGCTGTTCCTCGACTGTTCCTCAGGGAGCACAATGTTCTCTTTCCCCCTCACCATTCCACAAAGGCCGAACTGAAACCTTTTGATGATGTACATCAATTCTTTAAAAAAAGAAAGAAAGAAGAAATGGAAATAATAACTAACAGGAGGGAATGTGAAGCGAAACGTTTTGAACTGATCCAAACGCCGAACCAGTTTGAGACGACTGTGGCTTTGTTTGTTTGTTTTTAATTTGAGGGCCCGTTCCCCAGCTGGTGAAACTTAGCATAACTCTTATGAGCCACGTTGGGATCGTGCCAGTTGGAACTAGCCAAAGATTGCCATGTAAAAGATTTCAAATGTAGATCCCCCCCCCTTGCAGCTGTATACATTCAGTTCAGTTCTGTTACTGAAACTATAAAGTATGTATATAAAATAAAGCTTGAACCTTTCAGCTTCCTGTAATGCTAAGAAAAGAAATTCATTCGTGGTCGTGGGTGCCAGTAATGTTCTTGTCCAAGAAGAAGAAATTGGATTTATAGGCTGTAGGGTTGCCAAGTCCAATTCAAGAAATATCTGGGAACTTTGGGGGTGGAGCCAGGAGACTTTGGGGGTTGAGCCAGGAGGCATTAGGGGTGGAGCCAAGATCAAGGCTGTGACAAGCATAATTGAACTCCAAAGGGAGTTCTGGCCATCACATTTAAAGGGACGGCACACCTTTTCAATGCCTTTTCAGAGCCAGTTTGATGTAGTAGTTAAGTGTGCGGACTCTTATCTGGGAGAACCGGGTTTGATTCCCCACTCCTCCACTTGCACCTGCTGGAATGGCCTTGGGTCAGCCATAGCTCTGGCAGAAGTTGTCCTTGAAAGGGCAGTTGCTGTGAAAGCCCTCTCCAGCCCCACCTACCTCACAGGGTGTCTGTTGTGGGGGAGGAAGGTAAAGGAGATTGTGAGCCGCTCTGAGACTCTTCGGAGTGGAGGGCGGGATATAAATCCAATATCTTCTTCTTCTTCCTTCCATAGGAAATAAGGATAGGGGCACCTTCTTTTGGGGCTCATAGAATTGGACCCCCCTGGTCCAATCTTTTTGAAACTTGGTGGGTATTTTGGGGAGAGGCACTAGATGCTACACTGAAAATTTGGTGCCTCTACCCCAAAAAACAGCCCCCCCCCGGAGCCCCAGATACCTGCGGATCAATTCTCCATGATTTTCTATGGGAATAAATCTCCGTAGGGAATAACAGAGTTCCCAGCAGACATTTCTCTCCCCTCCCCCCGCTTTCTGATGACCCTGAAGCGGGGGGGAGGGCCTCCAAACCAGGGGATCCCCTGACCCCACCTGAGGATTGGCAACCCAAATAGGCTGCCCTCCACTTTGAATTTCAGAGTCTCAGAGTGGCCTACAATCTCCTTTATATGCCTGTCCCATGCCTTTACATGTCTGTCCCACAACAGACACCCTGTGAGATAGGTGGGGCTGAGAGAGCTCTCCCAGAAGCTGTCCTTCCAAGAGCTATGGCTGACCCAATGCCATTCCAGCAGCTGCAAGTGGAGGAGTGGGGAATCAAACCCGGTTCTCCCAGATAAGAGTCCGCACACTTAACCACTACACTAGACTGGTTTTCTAGGATCCTAGCTCTTCCTGGTTCAAATAAAGCACAGGAGAGGATTAGCCAGGGCCTTAGGGTTGCTAACACCACTGTGGAAGGTTTTATTATTGAAACGAAGAATAAATAACCCAGGGGCTTCATATGGCTTTCATGGGCAGTCAGAACTTCACATGGAATTGAGTGTTTTGGCCAACAATTGATTATTTGCCTAGCAACGGTACTTCAAAAAAGATATTACAGCATTGGAAAAAGTGCAGAAAAGGGCAACAAGAATGATTCAAGGGTTGGAACACTTCCCCTATGAAGGAAGGTTAAAACACTTGGGGCTCTTTAGCTTGGAGAAACATCAACTGAGGGGTGACATGATCAAGGTTTACAAGATTATGCATGGGATAGAGAAGATAGAGAAAGAAGTACTTATCTCCCTTTCTCACAATACAAGAACTCGTGGGGCACTCAATTAAATTGCTGAGCAATTGGGTTAGAATGGAAAAAAGGGAGTACTTCGTCACCCAAAGGGTGATTAACACATGGAATCAGGTTAGAATGGATAAAAGCTAATGAAGTGGATTGAGCCAGGTATTTCTCTAGTAGATGGTTTTTTCAACCAAGGTTGGTTCCCACAATTCATTAAGGCTAATTCCAGCCACCTGCGAGGGATTAAGGCAGGGGTCCTCAACCTTTTTAAATAGGGGGCCAGTTCACTGTCCCTCAGACTGTTGGAGGGCCGGACTGTCGTTACTGTACAAGGCCGCGGGCCGTCTGTTCTCCATCTTCTGCATCTCTCTCCCTTCCCCACACCATACACCCCGGCCTGGGAACTCACCTCACCTCGGTATCACCACACTCTGTCTCCGCCGCCTCAGCCCAGTGCTGGAAGTGTGCGTTGCTAACGCGAGTTTAGGTCGAACATCACTTCCGGTCTGATTTTGCCATAACCCGGAGGGCCGCATAAACGTCCTCAGCGGGCCGCATCTGGCCCGCGGGCTGTAGGTTGAGGACCCCTGGATTAAGGGGTTGGATAGAACTGGGGAGTGGGTTCAAGGGAACAATATTATTACTAAGGAACAAGCACAAGAGAAATCAGAAGCCAATATCAATTGGTACCAATACCTTCAAGTTCAGAATATGGTATACTCTCTTCAGTGGAAAGAAACTATTAGATATGAGTTGACGCTATTTGAGGTCCTGCTTAAAGAGGAGCGCACAGGTACGAAAGGTTTGCTTTCTAAGATATATAATTATTTAATTGACTGCCTTCATTCATATCCACCCTCTTATATTAAATGTTGGGATTTAATCTACCTCAAAGGCTAGAGGGAAGCGATTGGGGAAGGATCTGGAACTCCCCTTCTATTAAGGCTAAGAGAATTGGTATTCAGCTCCAATTTTTTTTTAAAAAAAAAATGTATTCACTTTAGTATTTAAACCCTGTCATGATGAGTAAAATCTCTAGAGTCTCATGTCCAGATTGTTGGAGGAATTGTAAAGCTAAAGGCTGTCTGTATCATATGTGGTGGAAATGTCCAACGGTGTCAAAATTTTGGAATAAAGTGGTAGAGCAAATAAAACTTATATTTGATCTATGTCATGGGTGCTGGGGACCCTGCAGAGGAAGTTGAGCCTGCAGAAGAAACTGTGCCCCTGCCACCTGCACCAGTGCCCCTGCCTCCTGCTGGAGAAGATCCCAGCCCCCCTGCCTCGCCCTCTCGGGTGGCTCGTGTGCGTGACCGCCTCCGTCAGGACCTCAGGGATCGGAGGAGGGCGGCACGCTCACAAGCAAGACGCTCCCTGAGCCCTGAGTTTTGAGAGGATTCTGGCCCTTCTAAGAGCAAGGATGCTTGAGTTGCAACAGGATCCTGGCTGCCTCTCTGAGCCAGCAATTAGCCCAAACGGGCAACAGCCAGCAGAGGGCTATATAGCTGTAGGCGTTGGGAGGAGGCTTTGTGGAAGCAACTAGTCATCTCCCTGACGTTCTAGCACCCACTCCGGCTTGACTTTGGTTTCTGGACTCCCTGACTTTGGCTTGTGACTTCTGGACTCCCTGACCTCGGCTTCTGGACCTCGGACCTGTGATACTTGTACAGTGATTCGGATTTGGCGCCTCGGACCCTCCTGCTTACTGGCTACAGACCTCGGACTGTTCCTGGACTTTGCCTGACCCGGCCCCAGCCGTGACAATCTAACCATTCCAGTAGATTTTAAACTTCTTTTATTTGATAACTGGCCTGATAAACTGGTGAATAAAGATCAGAAATCTTTAATCTCGACAATGTTGGTGATAGCTTGTACGACAATTGCTAAAAATTGGAAACTCCCACATACCCCCACAATTGAAATGTGGTATGATAAGTTATGGGTATAAGTTATGTAATGGGTAAGACAATGAATAACCCTTTCTTCAAAAATGATACTGATTTGGCTATAGATATTGATTGCTTTTGGCTCCGGTTTTGGAATTCTTTGGGAATATTTCCTTTGTGCCTACAGAATGAATTGTAGGCTATTTCTTAATATATAGCATATTATGTATTGTTTTTGTAAATTGTTTGTTTTATGCATTCAGTGATCTAAATTGGATTCTTGTATGTTAGATTTATATTTTTGTTACTTATTTTCCCTATGTTCCCTAGGTTCTCTATGTTTCCTATGTTCCCTTTGTATTGGATTAGATTCCATAAAATAAAATCTATGAATTAAAAAAAATAGTATGGATAAAAGGAGGTACTTCGTCTCCCAAAGGGTGATTAACGCACGGAATTCACTGCCACTGGAGGTGGTGGCATCTACAAGCATAGCCAGCTTCAAAAGGGGATTGGATAAGCATATGGTGCAGAGGTCCATCAGTGACTATTAGCCACAGTGTATTGTTGGAACTCTCTGTCTGGGGCACGTGATGTTCTGTATTCTTGGTGCTTGGGGGTGGGGGCACAGTGGGAGGGCTTCTAGTGTCCTGGCCGCACAGCTGGACCTCCTGATGGCACCTGGTCTTTTTGGCCACTGTGTGACACAGAGTGATAGACTAGATGGGCCATTGGGCCTGATCCAACATGGCTTCTCTTATGACTGGGGCAGTGGTGCTCTGTCTTTTTGTAAGAGGACTTCTGGAGTTTTGGCCCTGTTGGTGGACCTCCTGATGGCATCTGGGTTTTGACCGCTGTGTGACACAGAGGGCTGGACTGGATGGGCCATTGGCCTGATCCAACATGGCTTCTCTTATGTTCTTATGTCTTTGCGATTACTGTAATATACTGTAATACACAATCCTTCTATTGTACTGAGGATGTGAAGCCAGCAAAATGGCTAGTTGATTCTGGAGGCAAGATTCTGTTGCCCAAACGATGGTACCCATGGGCTGCCTGGCGCACTCTGCCCTTAAATTTGCGATTAGCATATCAGGTCAGCCACTTAATTAGCATAGATTGCCCAGGCTAGACCTATTCCATGAAATCTTGAAAGCAAAGAAGGTTCAGCCCTGGTTGGTATTTGGGTGGGAGGCCAACAAGGAAATCCCGGGTTGCTGCCCAGAGGTAGGCAATAGCAAGCCACCTCTTCCCTGATCTTGTCAGATCCTAGGAACAAAGGAGGGTCATCCCTGGTTGGTACTTGGGTGAGAGACCACCAAGGAAGTCCAGGGTTGCTCTGTAGAGGCAGGCAGCAACTAACCATCTCTGTTCATCTCTTGCCTTGACCTCGATGGCCCAGGTTAGCCTGATCTTATCAGATCTCAGAGGCTAAGTAAGGTTGGCCCTGGTTAGTACTTGGATGAGAGACCACCAAGGAATAGAGCTGCCAAGCCCCCCAAGCACATTCCCAACCCCACCGACCAGTATTGGGCTGGCGGGGGGAACCTCCCCCTATGTCGCCAGTGCGATGATGTCACCCGGAAGTGAAATCATTGCGCCGGAGATGCTGTGTGCAGCCGCTCTAGGCATTTCTGGGAAAACTCTATGGTTTTCCTGGATGCTCTAGCCATTTGGGAGGGAAAACTCTGGGACAAAAAGGACTTTGTAACCCTACCAAGGAAGTCCAGGATCACTACACAGAGGTAGGCAATGGAAAGCCACCTCTGAACATCTCTTGCCTTGAAAACACCACACGGGTTGGCATAAGTCAGTTGTGACCAAAGTTCCCACTAAGCTGTAGCGTCTTGTGAGCAAAAATTCTACATTGTGAGCTACTGGCATTAGTGAGCTACTGCATAAATTAGTTTGCTTTAGGGCCATTTTTCCTGAGCTGAGACGAAAATGTGTGAGCTGGAGGCTAAAAAACGTGTGAGCTAGCTCACACTAACTCAAGCTTAGAAGGAACACTGGTTTGCAACTCGACGATATTTTTAATCAGCAGCTCAACACAGGGCTTGTGTCTTCATCGGAGGAGGTACTGGGGACAACATAGTCGTCTCTTCAAAATCATCACACAAAACAACTAAATGTAAAACTGATCCTTGTATATCAACAGACAAGTTAAACGTCTATATTTCTGACGAACCACACTCCCCTTTAAGGATGATCATTTCTAAGACTAAAAGCACCATCCACTAATTCATAGAATCAATGAATGCACAGGTTTCTTTTAATGCTCTGCCTCTGTAAAAAGAGCATTTACCCAAATGCCATCAAAAACCGATAGACATCTGTTATTTCAGCTGAAGTTCCAACGCGTGATTTTCAGCAGTTAAAAGATTTGTTTCCTCCTGATTGGGGGAGAAATAGCAACCTCTATTAATTCTCCTCAAAATATCACCTGCATTAAAATGCTGTAATAGAAATTTAAATGGGTGAATTCATAATGTATTAATCAGTTCCAAGAAAGACAGTTAATTGACTGGCACCCTGGAACTGCATATTTGCATATTTATGCTGCAAAGCGTGAACGAGGTCCAGGTACCTGAAGCTTTCTTTGCTTTGTGTCTTAGGATTAATTTACTTGCCTAACCTTTGTCTAGGATTGCCAGGTCTGATTCAAAGTCCTCAATATCTGGGGACTTTGAGGGTTGAGCCAGGAGATTTTGGGGGTGGAGTCAGGAGACGTTCCCATTCCCTAAAATAAATAAATAAAAATTCAGCTGTGCAGTTCCCTTGAATGTAGTCTTCATTTACTCATCCTCTTTTTTGGCCTACCCTGGCAGCTGCACTTGCACTAAATGAAAGTGAAATTTGTCATACCCCCCAAAGTCCCCTTGTCAGGCTCTGCAAGCATTTCCAAGCATGACTTTTTTTTTAAAGGACATGGACACACGCTTAAAAAGCAGCCAAAATAAACAGAGTTTGCAAGCCCACACTTTTCTGATCTCACTGGGGCAATTTACTCACAGGAGTTGCTAAATGTAACAATCTGCTGTATTTCAACCAACTTCTTCTAATAGGAACAGGAAAGGAGACCAGTCCATAATCAGGTTCTGGCTCTTTCCTATCCATTTTACTATAGAAATGATTTCCGAAGCAAATGCAAAACAGAGGGACTGTGCTCTCTGCCTTTCTCACAGCTTCACACACTCATGGTTCTGCCTGCTCACCCCGCCCACTGCTTTCCTGCTGCTGAAATTTAAAGACACACACACACGTTCCAAAACACATATAGTTGCAAGTGTCTTCTAAGCCTGCTGAGGTTTAAAGGCACCTGGTGGCTGTTGGGGCAGGGCTTTCCCCCACCAGCCAGCTGGTTGGCAGCAGGGAGGAGCCTGCAAAACGAGGGGATCCCCCACTGGAAACTGGGGACCAGCAAGCCTACCTTTGTCTAGGTCAGAGGTCCCCAGAGTGGAACCCACTTTCCTGGTGCCTGCCAAATGTTGTTGGGACATGGCCAGGGCCTAGAGTTCCCAAAATACCCCTGGGGGTGGGGGATCCCCTACTTTGGGAGTCCTCCCTCAGGCATCATTCAACCAACTGGTGGGGGACTTAAGAGCAGCAAACTGAGGCCTAAACCTCTGTCACTAGTGACACAGTGACATCATTTCTGGTGTGCACTGAGAACGACGTTGTCACATCACCACTGATGTGTAGATGCTCTGATATTTGGGAAAAACTCTATGGTAAAGACAGCTCCTACTGTAGAGTTTCCCACCAAACACCACTACACCCCAATATCGCCAGCAATGTGATGATGTCACTTCCAGTGAACTCTGGAAGTGACATCAACACATTGCCAGGGACAGCGTCCTAGAACTCAGTTTGCTGCCGCTAAATTTCACCCAACCTCCAATTTCTCACCAGTTGCCAGAGGGTAGCTAGCAACCCTAGCAGGGCCAGGTTTTTGCTCAGCAAGGCTTCTTATTGGTCACTGGAAATTTAATTGGGTGTACAGACTTTTCAAATATGTGCTTTAGCCGCAACTTTTACTGCAGCATTCTGTAACTGACGTTAAGCTGTGGCAGCCATTTTATGGCTGGCTCTGCTTCATGCAGCAGCCATTTCCGTGGCAGCCATTTTGTGGTTGCCGCCATCACACCGTATCAGAATTCCAAGAGTGCTTATGGGCTCAAAAAGATTGGACGCCACTGAACCATGGATCATCTGGTGATCTTATTGGGGGAGGGGGGGTTTTAAGCAGTAACAAATGGAGATTCTGCATTTTATCCCCCCCCCCCCCCCCCGCAGAGCCAGTTTGGTGAAGTGGTTAAGTGTGCGGCCTCTTATCTGGGAGAACCGGGTTAGATTCCCCCACTCCTCCACTTGCAGCTGCTGGAATGGCCTTGGGTCAGCCATGGCTCTCGTAGGACTTGTCCTTGAAAGGGCAGCCTCTGTCAGAGCTCTCTCAGCCCCACCTACCTCACAGGGTGTCTGTTGGGGGGGGGGGTGTAAAGGAGATTGTGACCGCTCTGAGACTCTGAAATTCAGAGTATAGAATGGGATATAAATCCAATATCTTCTTCTTCTTTCTACTCAAAGTTAATGGGGTGGTTTACAACATCAGTTAAATTAGAGTGGAGCCCAAATAATGAAATGCGACTTTAACCAAAGACAACCAACAAGAAAACCACAATAAAAATCAAAGCAGCAGCAGTGTAATTGGCACAGCATTAAATGCCTGGGTGAATAACTGTGTATTATATTTGGCACATAAAACGGCCGGCCTGCCTGCGTCCCAGAAAACCTGGACCTGGCGTTGCAAGCCATGTCTAGATGGCTCAGGCTGAGCGGACTGAAACTAAATCCAGCGAAGACAGAGGTCCTTTGCTTGGGTCGCCGTGGCCCAGGGAGGGAGATTCCCTTGCCGGCCCTCGACGGTGTGCCTCTGACAGCGGCGCACAGGGTTAGGAGCCTGGGGGTGCTATTGGAGCCTACTCTAACTATGGAGGCCCAGATAGCAGCCACCGCCAAGTCCGCATTTTTTCACCTTAGGCGGGCAAGGCAGTTGGCCCCTTTCCTGGAGGACGGCGATCTGGCAACAGTGATCCATGCAACGGTCACCTCGAGGCTGGACTACTGCAATGCCCTCTACATGGGGCTGTCCCTGTGCCAAACCCAGAAGTTGCAGCTAGAGCAGAATGCCACCGCCCGGCTGTTGTTAGGGCTCCCTAGACGGGAGCACATTCAGCCGGGGCTTCGGGGACTGCATTGGCTGCCGATAACATACCGAGTTCGGTACAAGGTGCTGGTTATGACCTTTAAAGCCCTTTATGGCCTAGGACCTGCCTACCTTAGGGACTGTCTCTCCCCACATGTTCCCCAGAGAGTGCTGAGATCGGGGTCTCAGAACCGCCTCATAATCCCTGGGCCAAAGGAGGCTTGTCTCAAAGCGACCAGAGATAGGGCCTTTTCGATTGCAGCCTCCTGTTGGTGGAACCAGCTCCCAGAGGAGGTGAGGGCCCTGCAGAATCTTGAACGGTTTCACAGGGCCGTTAAAACAGCCCTCTTCCGGTTGGCATACAACTGACTGATACCTGGATGCCTGAATATCCAAACTTACGAACATCAGAATATTTGAATACTTGAAGAACCGACTTAAGGAAGAGGTAGCATAGTATATTGATGTGTGTTTTATCTATTTTTATGTATTTTACTGTATAAATTATTAATGTATTTTAAACTGATCTATTGTTAGCACTCTGTGTTGTAAGCCGCCCTGAGCCCGCTTTGGTGGGGTAGGGCGGGATATAAATAGAACAAAATAAATAAATACATAAATAAACAAATCACTGTGGTTAAAATGATTTACCAAATGATGCACAGGTATGTCGAGAATTCTTCCTAGAGTTATTGTTGGGTCTGGTTTAGGATGGCTGGACTGGTCAGATGAAGATATTGGATTTATATCCCGCCCTATACTCTGAATCTCAGAGCAGTCACAATCTTCTTTACCTTCCTCTCCTACAACAGACACCCTGTGAGGTGGGTGGGGCTGAGAGAGCTCTTACAGCAGCTGCCCTTTCAAGGACAACCTCTGCCAGAGCTATGGCTGACCCAAGGCCATTCCAGCAACTGCAAGTGGAGAAATTGGGAATCAAACCCAGTTCTCCCAGATAAGAATCTGTGCACTTAACCACCACACAAAAATAAAATACACAATTGTATCATCCTGAAACCATCGCCCTGCCTCCCCCACAACAGTCCATGGAAAAATTGCCTTCCACAAACTGGTCCCTGGTGCCAAAAAGGTTGGGGACCACTGGCCTAGTCTAATGGTTACCACGCTCTCTCACAAACTGCACAGAGAGCCTTTGCTTTAAGTTAAGAAACCAATACTGGTGGATTTAATTCAATGAAACATAACATATAACTGTAGTGGAGAGGAAAATTGACTAAACTGTTCTCAGGGCCGGCTTGCCCACTAGGCAAATTAGGTGGTTGCCTAGGGCACCGGGAAGGGGGGCACAGAATTGGATTCCCCCACAGTGCCCAAGACAACTGCCTAGTTTGCCTCCCTCTCTCCCCCCAAGCCTCTCTTCCTTCTTTTGGCTGAGGCTCCCCCTCCCCCAATCCCTGGGAAAGGAAGGAAAGAGCCAGAGCTTCCTTTGCCCAGTTCCCTGGATCCCATGGGAGAAATACAAAGGAAGCACCTTTAAGACCAATGAGTGCTAATGTTTTAAGCATGTTTTAAGTTTTTTAAAAATACAGTATGTCACAGAAGTGAGTACACCGCCTCACATTTTGTAAGTACAAAGACAAGTGCGTCTTGTCTACAGTCAAGCATGGTGGTGGGAATGTCATGGTCTGGGTCTGCATGAGTGCCGCCGGCACTGGGGAGCTATGGTTCATTGAGGGAACCATGAATGCCAACATGTACTGTGACATACTGAAGCAGAGCATGATCCCCTCCCTTCGGAGACTGGGCCACAGGCCAGTATTCCAACGTGATAACGATCCCAAACACACCTCCAAAACAACCACTGTCTTGCTAAAGAAGCTGAGGGTAAAGGTGATGGAAACCTGGCCAAGCATGTCTCCAGACCTAAACCCTATTGAGCATCTGTGGGGCATCCTGAAATGGAAAGTGGAGGTGTGCAAGGTCTCTAACATCCACTAGCTACATGATGTCATCATGGAGGAGTGGAAGAAGACTCCAGTAGCAACCTGTGATGCTCTGGTGAACTCTATGCCCAAGAGGGTTAAGGCAGTGCTGGAAAATAATGGTGGCCACACAAAATATTGACACTTTGAGCCCCATTTGGACCTTATCATTTAGGGGTGTACTCACTTTTGTTGCCAGCAGTTTAGACATTAATGGCTGTGTGTTGCGTAAATTTGAGGGGACAGCACATTTACACTGTTATACAAGCTGTAGACACACTACTTTACATTGTAGCCAAGTGTCATTTCTTCAGTGTTGTCACATGAAAAGATATACTTAAATATTTACAAAATGTGAGAGGGGGTACTCACTTCTGTGACATACTGTATATATTTGTGTTTGTGTTCTTTATAAAATGTATATCTCTGCTACCTAATCTTAAATAGGTACACACATGGACCGGCCCAACAAGGTCTCATTTATGTCAGATCCGGCCCTCATAACGAATGAGTTCGACACCTCTGCTCTGAGCAGTGGGGTCTTGTGAGCAAAAATTCTACTTTGTAAGCTACTGGCATGCCTCATATTGGGGAAGGAACCTCTAAATTTTATCCTGCTCTTTCTTCCTTAACCCCCACCCCACCCCGCCAAATACTTTCTTCTCGGCTCCATTGTTCAACACCCCCCTGTGAGGATTTTGCTGAACTCTTCAGATCTGACAAACTTTCCAATATTCTCCCCCACAAAAAAAAAAATGGGAAAACAACCAAAACATACAAAACATACAGATGGAAATCTCCGTCCTGTCCCTGTGGCCACATAGGAGCAAGGAATTTAAAAAGTAGGGTGGGAGGAAGGTTTTACGATGACCAGGTGTGGAATTCTAGCAGGAGCTCCTTTGCATATTAGGCCACACCTCCCTGATGTAGCCAATCCTCCAAGAGCTGAGAAGGCTCTTTTTTGTAAGCTCCAGGAGGATTGGCTACAGCAGGGGGGCGTGGCCTAATATGCAAAGGAGCCCCTGCTAGAATTCCTCCCCTAATTATGACCATTATATTTGAAGAAGCATTTTAAGGTAGATGCTGAGCTGATATAATTAAGTCCACCTTCTGGTGATGTCAGGGGTATGTGGCATATGCAAATATGTTATGCAAATGAGTTGTGCTTATGAGCTCCAGCACCTCTTTTCCTAGGGAATGACCCCTGGCTACTGGCATTAAAGTTGTGAGCTGCTGCATCAATTAGTTTGCTCTGTGGCCATTTTTTTTCCTGAGCTGGGACAAAAAGAAAAAAAAAAGTGTGATCCAGAGGCTAAAAGACTGTGAGCTGGCTCACACTCACTCAGCTTAGAGGGAACGCCGCTGGCAACCCTTGTGTTTCGGCGAGTTGTGTGAGAGCGGCCCACTCTGGGATGCATTCAGTGGATTTTTTAAAAATCTGGAACCGAGTGCATGTGCGATTCAAAGGCAAATCTGCGCTGTCAACTGTGGATGGATACCTTTGAGTGCGGAGTTATTTTCATAAGAACCTGGCCCCGTGTGTTTTTGAATGCTCGTTGGCTGTTATGAATAACAGTAATTGTCTGTTTTTGCCCTTGCCTTTGTGCTGGTTCCAGCTGGCAGCGCGTGGAGGCTGTGACACATGACGCTCCAGCTGGAAACACATGTTAGAGGGCTCCAGTGTGCACTTAGATAATTTACTTGGGCTTTTTTTTTTTTTTTTGATCAACGGTGGAACTGTTGGAGCAAGTGGCGTTTATGGCTTAGATCACCCGTCGGCCCCTTGAAGTCAATTCATCCGATTACAACAGGCCCGTCCATGACTTCTCCAGCAACTTATTTTTGCCGTTTTTTGGGGGGGGGGAGGTTGTTTCTTTTTTTAAAAAAAGCTTTATGCATGATGCTTTACAACTTGCGATGGCCCCGTAACTTCGTTAAACTCGACGCAGTAAAAAAGTCACGTTCCTAATTGAACTCGCCTATTGCTTTTTTTCCACAGAATGTGCATCGTTATGAGACGAGCGTTTAATACAATGGGACATTTTTTTAAAAGTAGCTAACGGTGACTTCTGGAAGACCAACGGAGAACTTGGGTTTTCGCTTTCGCATTACGTTTCTGAGGCATCTGTGGATGACTGTAGTATTGACAAGTATGGAAAAAATGTGCAATCTCATTTTAGACATTTTTTTTTTAAAAAAAAGAAGAGGAGGAGGAGGATTTATATACCCTACCCTTAACTACCCTATAGAGCCCCGTGGCGCTCTATAGCCCCTTCCAAGGACAGCTCTGCGAGAGCTATGGCTGACCCAAGGCCATTCCAGAAACTCCAAGTGGAGGAGTGAGAAATCAAATCCAGTTCTCCCAGATAAGACTCCACACACTTAACCACCACACTACACCACTACACTTAACCACTACACCGCTACTCAGACCTAACATTGGGTCCGTGCTGGAGGAGCCACTGGTAATCCGTTATATATAAGAAAGAATGAAAAACCAAATCTTAACCTTTGATTTCTTAACGTGTAGCATGGAAATCAATGAGGCTAGGATCGCCAGTCTCCTGATAGGGGCTTGATTTTGCCAGAATGTATTACTCGCCTAGCCAGCAACACACCCAACTAGCTATTTATAAGCTGGCTGGGTGTGCGGATGGTGTATTGCAGAGGAGCTATCATAATTTTAGTGAAGGGCAATGAATATCTGATTGGTTCTTCTGCGGTGTTGTCTTGACTGCCTTTCTAGCCAGTGTAATTTTTTACTCAGTTTCGCCCATTTTGGATCTTATGTTTTTTTCTTTCATTATTTTATGCTATTAAAGATTTTTGTAATGTTTAATCATGTCCCCTGTTAAGCTCTTTTTTAATTTTTAATTTTAATTTTTTTTGGTAGTCTGTGATACCCAAGATTAAGGTTATTGTCCTTTTAAATCCCTATTATTAATAATTATCTATTGGTGTTACAATTTGATGTATCTATATTGTTTTATCTTGACATATGGGCAAATGGTATGTTCATTCCTTTCTGTGAACAATTGTTATGCCATTAAAGGCTTTGGAATTGGGGGGCGGGGGAGTACTATGGACCTCCTGACTACAGAGATCATCTTGAGGAAATGGCAGCTTCGGAAGGTGGAATCATACACTCCATGAGTTCCCTCCCCAAACTCCGCCTTCCCCAGGCCCTATCTTCAAATCTCCAGGAATTTTCCATCCTGGAGTTGGCAACGCTACGAGGCCTAGTGTGTGCTAAATGTAATTTGGCCAATCAAAATGGCAGAGAAGGGAAAACAGGAAAAAAAGGAAAGGTCCCCTGTGCAAGCACCAGTCATTTCTAACTCTGGGGTGACGTTACTTTCACAAAGTTTTCATGGCAGACTTTTTACGGGGTAGTTTGCCATTGCCTTCCCCAGTCATCTACACTTTCCCCCCAGCAAGCTGGGTACTCATTTTACCGACCTTGGAAGGATGGAAGGCTGAATCAACCTCAAACCCAGGTTCCTCAGAGTCTCAGAGTGGCTCACAATCTCCTTTATCTTCCTCCCCTACATCAAACAACCTGTGAGGTAGGTGGGGCCCAGAGAGCTCTTGCAGCAGCTGCCCTTTCAAGGACAAGTCCTGCGAGAGCTATGGTTAACCCAAGGTCATTCCAACAGCTGCAAGTGGAGGAGTGGGGAATCAAACCCGGTTCTCCCGGATAAGAGTCAGTGCACTTAACCATTACACCAAACTGGCTCTCTCTGGATATCTGCTGCTGTTCGAAGGGATCCTTCATGTCTTGACAGGTTTTGAAGGGTTTGTTTGCCAGCTGGATCATTCCACAGTCAGTCCTTGGAACCTCCAAAACAGGTTGGCAAGCAGAAAGTATACCTCTCTGCCATTCGTCAACATTTTATTCATCCATTTGTTCCTCCGTTTGTGTTATTAACAGGGGCGCTAGATGGACTGCACAGAGTGAGTCCATACAATCGACACGCTGGGGCATCGGATCAACAATAAAAAGAGGCCTTGGGTTGTGGATCCAACCAGAAGTCTGGAAAACAGAACTGAAGTGAAGTATAAGTGTCAACTAGAGCTTTCACACAGGGTACGATCACACGAGAGATTTGGTCCGACCTAGTCACACCTCCCATCCAGATCTAACGAGAGCCATCACATGTGCATATCTTCCCCCTGAGTCCCACCCATATCTACCTCATTTTAGAATGAGCTGGGATCGGATTAAATAAACCTCTAAACAGGGGTGTCGAACTCATGAGGGCCGGATCAGACATAAATGAGATCTTGAGGGGCCGGGTCATGTTGGGTTGGGCCGAGCCATGTCGGGCCAGGCCATGTGTTTACCTACTTAAGATTAGGTAGCAGAAATATAAATTTTATAAAGAACACAGACAAACACAAATATATATTTTTAAGAAACTTAAAACATGCTTAAAACTTTACCACTCATTGGACTTAAAGGTGCTTTCTTTGTATCTCTCCCATGGGATCCAGGGAACTGGGCAAAGGAAGCTGTGGCTCTTTCCTTCCTTCCCCAGGGGACTGAGGGGAGCCTCAGCCAATAGAAGGAAGACAGGCTTGGCTTAATAGTTCTGCTGTGCTATTCAGAGAGCCTGGCAAAGCAAGCTCTCCCTTCTCCCCTTCCTCCCCAAGGCAGGAACTTCAGCCAATAGAGAAAATATAGACTTTGCTCTGTAGCTCCTGTGCAATTGAGCAAGCCTGGCAAAACAAGCTGTGATGCAGAAGGAAGCAAGAGAGAGAGAGAAGGAAGCAGATAACAGCCAGGTGTTTGGGGACCTGATAGGAGCCCTCCAGGGGTCTGATTCGGCCCCTAAGCTGCATGTTTGACACCCCTGCTCTAAAATGTATATAAGGTGCATTTCCCGGCTGTCTGAATGGCCGGGCGAATACTGCACCCCCCCCCCCCCCTGGCAAGTGCATAAGCAGTCTGAATGCTCCTCTTGAGCATGAGCGGCCCATGCCTTTCCCAGCGGCAGGGTGTGTGTGAATGCCATGGCACAGAGAACTGGCTTTTTCAGAGCTGGGATATTGCCCCACCAAATTTCTCTTGTGATCCCAGCCTCAGACTAAAAACACAGACCGATTTCCCAGTAGCCTTACCACGCTCTCACGCTCCTCTTCTCCGCGGGGCTTCCGTTGGATTTCACGCTATCTGCCCTGAGGGGCTGCAACTCGCTTGGCCTTTTTCACGTGGCAAACAGGAACTGGGTTTTAGAGGATCTCGTTTGCCGTGTGAAAGAGGCGGAGCGAGTTGCAGCCTCGGGGCGGATAGTGCGAAATCCGACAGAAGCCCCGTGGGGAAAAGGAGAGTGAGAACGGCATAAGGTGAGTGGGAAATGGGTCACACTTTCAATCCACTTTCAAATACCAGAAGTATGGGAATGGACTCTGAAAGTCATGCATTGGAGTGAAATGGACAAACTTACAAGAATCTTAAAAGAACAAGATTAAGAGAAATTTAAAAACGACTGGGGAAAGTTTCAAAAATACATTGAAAAACAACGGAACGTTAAAGGACATTTGGTGATCTTTGACAATGGTTAATTTTTAAAGAAACGATATATGGATTACAGTATAAAAGACATGATTATTGGATTATAATTATTTTTTCTTTTCTCCAACGATTAAGAAGAAATAACATGAAGAGGGATTATAACTTTTGAGTTTTTCGGAGAAAGATTTTCTAATGGACAGAGCATATGAACATATGAAGCTGCCTTCTACTAAATCAGACCTTTGGTCCATCAAAGTCAGTATTGTCTTCTCAGACTGGCAGCGGCTCTCCAGGGTCTCCAGCTGAGGTTTTTCACACCTATTTGCCTGGACCCTTTTTTGGAGATGCCAGGGATTGAACCTGGGACCTTCTGCTTCCCAAGCAGATGCTCTACCACTGAGCCACCGTCCCTCCCCTCACCATCCCTATGTTATAATAAATTAGATTAAATAAAAATACGGGGACGTTTGCTAAGGGGGCATGCACTGCTGGGGGTCACAAAAGGGGTGGTGGTGGAGAAAATGGGCATTTTCGCACTGACCTTAATCGGCAGCGACGCCCCTCTTCACCGCGCAGGATCTGTGCGGATTTCGCACCAATTGCCGCAGAGCACCCGGAAGAGCCGCAAAGTCCCGCGGCTTTTGTGGCGCAAATGGAAACCGCCAAAAACCAGTTTCCATTTGCGCCGCAAAAGCCGCGGGACTTTGTGGCTCTTCCGGGTGCTCCGCGGCAATTGGTGCGAAATCCACGCAGATCCTGCGCGGTGAAGAGCGGCGTCGCTGCCGATTAAGGTCAGTGCGAAAACGCCCAATGTTTTATATGTGCAGTAGCATTCAATGACAAATGATGATATGCTATTACAATATATTACAATAAATTGTTTAAAAAACACTTTCGATCCACTTTCAGTGCAGGTTGGCAACTGGACTTTGCTGTGTGAAAGGGCAACATTCACTTCTAAACCGTCACTGAAGTGAATTGAAATGGCATTACTTAGCATGTGTGAAATTATGACACATTAAATGATGAAAAATACGATTTCTTAGATCTCCCCTAGACCTACCGCCACAAAAGAGAGGGCAACGAAACCAACCGAGCAAAAGCCTCCAAAGGACGTTTAGAGGGGAAAGGAAAGGTCCCCTGTGCAAGCACCAGTCGTTTCCGACTCTGGGATGACGTCACATCATGGCGTTTTCATGGGAGGCTTTTTACGGGGTAGTTTGCCATTGCCTTCCCCAGTCCTCCACACTTTCCCCCCAGCAAGCTGGGGACTCATTTGACCGACCTTGGAAGGATGGAAGGCTAAATCAACCTCAAGCCGGCTACCTGAAAACCCAGCTTCCGCCGGCGATTGAACTCAGGTCATAAGCAGAGCTTAGGACTGTAATACTTCAGCTTTAACACTGCACCATGGGGCTCTTGCAAAGGAAGTTTAGAATATTAGTAAAGGGCCAAAAGTTAAAAACTATAGTTATAGACAGAAGTACATGTGTTTATTACAAAAAGCATATACAAAACCTTCTAAGGACCCAAATGAAGCTTCATAAAATCATCAAAGTGACAAATGCACACAAAAGAACCATATATCAGGTCATAGATTGATATTTTTTTAACTTTTGACCCTTATTAGTATTCTCAGAGCTTTTTTGCAGAAGAGGCCCGGCAGGAACTCCTTTGCATATTAGGCCACACCCCCTGGTGTCCCCATTGTTTCACAGAGGACTTTTTGTGGAGAAATCCCAGCAGGAACTCATTTGCGTATTAGGCCACACCCATTGCATGTTAAGCCACCCCTTGATGCCAGGCCCCTGAGTATTCTAAGCTTCCTTTCAGTTTGGTGTAGTGGTTAAGTGCGCGGACTCTTATCTGGGAGAACTGGGTTTGATTCCCCACTCCTCCACTTGCACCTGCTGGAATGGCCTTGGGTCAGCCATAGCTCTGGCAAAAGTTGTCCTTGAAAGGGCAGCTGCTGTGAGAACCCTCTCAGCCCCACCCACCTCACAGGGTGCCTGTTGTGGGAGGAAGAGATATAGGAGATTGTGAGCCGCCCTGATTCAGAGAGAAGGGCAGTGTATAAATCTGCAATTCTTCTTCTTTCAGAAATGCAGGGATGGAATTCTAGCAGGAGCTCCTTTGCATACTAGGCCACACACTCCTGATGTAGCCAATCCTCCAAGAATGAGAGAGTTCCTGTGTTATGGCACACAAGATGCCAGTTGGGTGTCGTGGTTAAGTGCACGAACTCTTATCTGGGAGAACTGGGTTTGATTCCCCATTCCTCCACTTGCAGCTGCTGGAACGGCCTTGGGTCAGACGGAGCTCTCGCAGGAGTTGTCCTTGAAAGGGCAGCTGCTGTGAGAGCCCTCTCAGCCCCACCCACCTCACAGGGTGTCTGTTGTGCGGGGAGAAGGTATAGGAGATTGGAAGCCACTCTGAGTCTTTGTTTCAGAGAGAAGGGCAGGGTATAAATCTGCAGTCTTCTTCTTCCTCTTCTTCCTCCTCCTTCTCCTTTCTCCAGCTCCTCTTCCTTCTTCTTCATCTTCTTCTTCTTTTTCTTCCTTCTTTGTCTCCCCTAGTCCTACCCCAGAATTTCACTTTAAGAACTCACATTTCACTAGGCTAGATTAGCCGAACTTCCTTCCCTCTTAATGTATTTCCACCACTTCCATTTGTATCAGGTGGTTTTCAGACTACCATGGAGAATCCACATATTGTGTCTAGAAACAGAAGCTATTGTGAGGGGGGGGGAGCACAAGGGAGGGAGAGATGCGGGTCACGTAGCCGCCATCTGTTGCGGCTGTAGCTCAAATCTAGAGACGTTTTGTTTGCAGAGCATCGTGGAAAGAAGAGGACTGAACACTGACTGAAAATTGCAAGTGAAGCTAACTTAGCAGAGCCTGTTGTCTCCCTGTATTTAAACTACCCCTTTCTCATTTCTCGTGTTTATATTTCATGGCCACAATAAGGATCACGTGTGTAATGGATGGAGAACACCAACTGGAACCACTCCAGCAAATGTTGGCTCCTTTGGAGAGCCAGTTTGGTGTAGTGGTTAAGTGAGCGGACTCTTATCTGGGAGAACCGGGTTTGATTCCCCACTCCTCCACTTGCACCTGCTGGAATGGCCTTGGGTCAGCCATAGCCCTGGCAGAGGTTGTCCTTGAAAGGGCAGCTGCTGGGAGAGCCCTCTCCAGCCCCACCCACCTCACAGGGTGTCTGTTGTGGGGGAGGAAGGTAAAGGAGATTGTAAGCCGCTCTGAGACTCTTCGGAGTGGAGGGCGGGATATAAATCCAATATCTTCTATCTTCTTCTTCTTCTTAAGACCAACGAAGGTTTATTCAAGGTATAAGCCAGGGGTGACCAAACTTGCTTAATGTAAGAGCCACATTGAATAAATGTCAGATGTTTGAGAGCAAGGAGGAAGGGAGGAAGGAGAAGGGGGAGGAGAAGAAGATTGGATTTCTATCCCAACCTTCACTCTGAGTCTCAGAGCAGCTCACAATCTCCTTTATCTTCCTCCCCCACAACGGACACCCTTTGAGGTAGGTGGGGCTGAGAGAGCTCTCCCAGAAGCTTCCCTTTCAAGGACAGCTGGGTGAGAGTTATAGCTGACCCAAGGCCATTCCAGCAGCTGCAAGTGGAGAAGTGGGGAATGAAACCCGGTTTGGGGCTGAGAAATTCCAAAGCTAAATCCAGATTTAGGTGAAACCCTTTAAAAAACTTGTCTATTGGTTGAACTAGACCAATAGCTCCCCTCCTTCTCTGTTGTGACAAATGCGACCGAGGAGACTGTAAAATGTATTCAAAAGACTTGACTCAACGGTACGAAACGGTTTGAAGGGAGGGGGAATTCCAAAACCCTTGGAAAGGATTTTTTCGCCCTCTGTTTGAGAAGCAGGTATGGACCGTTTTTATTGCATTCACAGAAGCAATAAAACCGAAGCCTCAATCTATGCACAATGGTTTGATTATTTCCCATGTGTTTATTTTTCTGCTGCTTTGAAGAAGTGCGGGGGGGGGGGTGGAATCTATTGGCCAGTCTGGATACAGTGGAGATAGGACAACCAAGAAGGGAAAGTAGCATTTTATAGCCCAATCTCATTAGATCTCTGGGTCAATACTTGGATGGGAGACCACCAAGGAAGACTCTGCAGAGGAAGGCAATGGCCAGCCACCTCTACTTCTCAGTTGCCTTGAAAGGACCTTGCTGGGATTGCCTTTAAGTGGGTACTTGGATGGGAGACCACCAAGGAAGACTCTGCAGAGGAAGGCAATGGCCAGCCACCTCCACTTCTCACTTGCCTTGAAAGGACCTTGCTGGGATTGCCTTTAAGTGGGTACTTGGATGGGAGACCACCAAGGAAGATTCTGCAGAGGAAGGCAATGGCCAGCCACCTCCATTTCTCACTTGCCTTGAAAGGACCTTGCTGGGATTGCCTTTAAGTGGGTACTTGGATGGGAGACCACCAAGGAAGACTCTGCAGAGGAAGGCAATGGCCAACCACCTCTACTTCTCACTTGCCTTGAAAGGACCTTGCTGATGTTGCCTCCTGGGTCTGAGATTCAGGGAATTAGTGCCACTGAAGTTGGAGGTTCCATCCGGTCCCTAAAAAGGTCACTCTTAGTCAGCTGTTTTCTGTTCATGGTCTTTTCACAATTCCTGTTGCTGGAGATAGTTATAGGTCTGGATGGGGATTCCCATCCCACATTGTTCCCACATTGGGCCAGCTGGGAGAACCTCCCCCTACATCGCCGGCACAATGATATCACCCGGAAATGACATAGTTGCGCCGGTGACATCATGTGGCAGTCACTCTAGGCGTTTCCGGGAAAACTCTGTGGTTTTCCCGGACGCTCTAGCCATTTGGGAAGGAAACCTCTGTGGTAACCCTAGATAGCTATCAGGATCATGGTCATGAAGTGCCATGGATCTACTTTACTCAAAATAAAAAAATCATCACAGCATGGGCGCATAGCTAGAATTGCAAATGTAAACCACCGTTTTCTTCATCTCTTTATCCAAAGAGGGTTAGAAAAGATTGAATGAAAGCTCTTTGCATGCACAACCTCATTCTTAGTCAGGAATAGACATCAGAAATCATTTTCTGTTTGTAGCGTAGTCCCTGGCTGTTCTTTCATAATTTTCATCCATTAAAAATGCATTAAGTGATTGGCCATACGCAGGCCTCGGATTCAGCAGGAGCTCACAGGAGCACAGCTCCTGAACCTTTCTGAGGGTTCCCCCTCTTCCTCCCCACCCACCTTGTCTGTTGAATAGCAAGGGCAGCTGCATAACAATCCCTGGATGAGCTCCACCACCTATTTTTCTACAAAACAGCCCCTAGCCATATGGCTATAGAGACTATTGATAATTGGATATTTTTTTAAAAAAAATAAAAATACATCTTTCCCCTGTTTTATAGTATTACTAAAAAAAACCCTCCACTTTCAATGGAGAAATGAAGATCCAATCTGCATACTTCTTATTTACTCTTTAAAAAAAAGAGAGAGAGAGAGAGAAAAAGCAAGAAAAACCGTTCAATTCAAGGGGGGAAAGGTTATAAACTTTTTGGTCTTTTTCCCATGGCCTGGCCTTTTTCCGTGAGCCCTCTGAGATTTTGGTTTTGTGGGATCGTGTCAGTTCGCGTAGATTCACACCTGTTTCGTAGCACTTCAAGCGGGACTAAGTTTTGGCTGTGATTCAATGGAATTCTGATCTCAAGGACTCCGGTTTCCCCTTCTCATATTAGGCGACATACATGAGTCAAAAAATATGAAATGCTCTTGAAGCTCTATCGGTTAATAAAAAAAAAAAGAGAGAGCAAGCTGATGCCATGTTTGCATTCACAAAGCTATGCAAGTATATTTTGGCTGCGAATATTTTACTGTTGATGTGAGCGACACCCAAGACTGAATCAGCCAGCATCATAATGCCCCTGTATAAATTGATGGTGCGGTCTCATTTGGAGTACTGTGTGCAGTTCTGGTCGCCGCACCTCAAAAAGGATATTATAGCATTGGAGAAAGTCCAGAAAAGGGCAACTAGAATGATTAAAGGGCTGGAGCACTTTCCCTATGAAGAAAGGTTGAAACGCTTGGGACTCTTTAGCTTGAAGAAACGTCGACTGCGGGGTGACATGATAGAGGTTTACAAGATTATGTATGGGATGGAGAAAGCAGAGAAAGAAGTCTTTTTCTCCCTTTCTCACAATACAAGAACTCGTGGGCATTCGATGAAATTGCTGAGCAGTCAGGTTAAAACGGATAAAAGGAAGTACTTCTTCACCCAAAGGGTGATTAACATGTGGAATTCACTCCCACAGGAGGTGGTGGCGGCCACAAGTATAGCCACCTTCAAGAGGGGTTTAGATAAAAATATGGAGCAGAGGTCCATCAGTGGCTATTAGCCACAGTGTGTGTGTATATATTTTTTGCCACTGTGTGACACAGAGTGTTGGACTGGATGGGCCATTGGCCTGATCCAACATGGCTTCTCTTATGTTCTTAATCTTACATGCACTACAGACTCTGAAGCCACTAAAGTTAGTTCTGCCAAAGTCTTATTGAAAGCAGTGACTCTTCATCAAAACCAAGGGGTTTTTTTGGTGTGTTGCATATTAGGCCACACAACCCTGATGTAGCCAATCCTCCAAGAGCTTAACGGCTGGGCCGGGCTTGCCCTTCTGGCGCCCAAGGCAGCACAGCTCCAATCCTGAGTCCCCGAGCCTGTGCCTACGCGTGAATAGCCCATTCCTGCCACCTACTCGCAGGTAGCCTGCACCTGCTGCCTAATCATGAGTAGCCTCGCGAATCAGCAAGAAAGAGGAAGGACGGGCAAGCAGAGGATGAGAAGGAATAGGGAGGAGGCTGGGCGGGGGGGAGGACAAAGTGAATCAGCGAGGAAGAGGCAGGACGAGTGAGTATAGAAGGGACGGAGAGGAGGTGGGTGTCAGTGGAGTTCAATGTCCTATGTTGCAGAATTTTGATTTAAATGATGATCAGAGTCCATTATTTGACCAAAGCATTTATCAGTCCCTGATTGGTAGTCTATTATATGTAGCTAACTGGTCCAGGCCTGATATTGCAATGGCAACCAACCAATTGGCCAGGGCGGTGAAGCAGCCTAGACAGTGCCATTGGATAGCGGCAAAACACATTCTTAGATACCTGAAACATACTTTAGAATTCAGCTTGTATATAACACCTGCTGAGGATCTAAGAATCCATGCTTATGCTGATGCAAGTTTTGCCAACAATCATGACACCAGACAGTCAACCACTGGTCTAGCAATTTTCTTAGGTGGCGTACTGGTGGGATGGAAATCATTGAAACAGCGACACGTAGCTCTCTCGACATGCGAGGCCGAATATTCAGCACTCAGTACAGTGTGCGGTGAACTTACCTGGTATAAACAGTTACTATCTGACTTTGGTTTGTATTATGTAGAACCAATTACTGTGTATGAGGATAATCAGGCAGCTCTCAAGCTAGCAAACAGTCCTGGTGTAAAAGCAAGATCCAAAAACACAGACATCAGGTTTCACAACGTGAAACAGTGTTTAGAAGATAAGTTTATCACTCTTGAATATTGCGCTACGAATGACAACATTGCTGACATCTTTACAAAGGCTCAGACAGTGGTAAAGCACAAAGAAAACTGTTTGAAACTAGGTCTGAAGTAAAGAGGCAATGATACAACAATGTTATGAAATGTATATAGACTATGAATGTTGAATAGTTCTATAACTGTATAGCATGTTTAGTTACATAAAGGGGAGGATGTCAGTGTTAAGTTGCTTTAAGGGAACTATAACTGCTGAGTCATTGTTATGCAACTAGGCTATACAGGGGAGATTAAAGTCACGAGAGTAACAGGTGCAGCTAATGGCACAATCAGTGTAAGGATTGGATGGCTGCACTATAATAGTGAAAGCCTTGTTCTCAGCATTTGTGGGTGATAAGAAGGAGCAGAAGGACGTGCGTGAGCGAGGAGGAACATCTTGACTGAACTACTGTTACTCTGGAGGATTGCATGGCTATTGATGTAATGTATGGACTGGATTCTGACTTCTCTTCTTGGATATTGGCTTGGTACTGTATATTGGAAGGACTGCCTTTATGTGTATGAACCATTGGAGTGTCTGTGACTGCCTCTTACGTCTTAACCCAAAATACAACTGTTTACTGGCTGTTTGGAGTTTTGTCTCTTTATCACAGTTTCTGGAGTGCACTCTACAGTTTGCTCATACAGGGGAACTCCCCACGCATTCAAACTCTGTCAGTGGGCAGGAAGACGAAGTGAATCAGCAAGGAAGAGGCAGGATGAGTGAGTATAGAAGGGAAGGGACGGAGTGGAGGTGGGAAGGAAGACAAAGTGAATCAGCGAGGAAGAGGCAGGATGGGTGAGTATAGAAGGGATGGGGAGGAAATGGGCAGGAGGACAAAGTGAATCAGCGAGGAAGAGGCAGGACGGGCGAGTATAGAAGGGATGGGGAGGAAGTGGGCAGGCGGACGAAGTGAGTCAGCGAGGAAGAGGCAGGACGGGCGAGTATAGAAGGGATGGGGAGGAAGTGGGCAGGAGGACGAAGTGAGTCAGCGAGGAAGAGGCAGGACGGGCGAGTATAGAAGGGATGGGGAGGAAGTGGGCAGGATGACGAAGTGAGTCAGCGAGGAAGAGGCAGGACGGGCGAGTATAGAAGGGATGGGGAGGAAGTGGGCAGGAGGACGAAGTGAGTCAGCGAGGAAGAGGCAGGACGGGCGAGTATAGAAGGGATGGGAAGGAAGTGGGCAGGAGGACGAAGTGAGTCAGCGAGGAAGAGGCAGGACGGGCGAGTATAGAAGGGATGGGGAGGAAGTGGGCAGGAGGACGAAGTGAGTCAGCGAGGAAGAGGCAGGACGGGCGAGTATAGAAGGGATGGGGAGGAAGTGGGCAGGAGGACGAAGTGAGTCAGCGAGGAAGAGGCAGGACGGGCGAGTATAGAAGGGATGGGGAGGAAGTGGGCAGGAGGACGAAGTGAATCAGCGAGGAAGAGGCAGGGCGGGCGAGTATAGAAGGGATGGGGAGGAAGTGGGCAGGAGGACGAAGTGAGTCAGCGAGGAAGAGGCAGGACAGGAGAGTATAGAAGGGATGGGGAGGAAGTGGGCAGGAGGACGAAGTGAGTCAGCGAGGAAGAGGCAGGACGGGAGAGCATAGAAGGGATGGGGAGGAAGAGGGCAGGAGGACGAAGTGAATCAGCGAGGAAGAGGCAGGACGGGCGAGCATAGAAGGGATGGGGAGGAAGTGGGCAGGATGACGAAGTGAGTCAGCGAGGAAGAGGCAGGACGGGCGAGTATAGAAGGGATGGAGAGGAAGTGGGCAGGAGGACGAAGTGAGTCAGCGAGGAAGAGGCAGGACGGGCGAGTATAGAAGGGATGGGGAGGAAGTGGGCAGGAGGATGAAGTGAGTCAGCGAGGAAGAGGCAGGACGGGCGAGTATAGAAGGGATGGGGAGGAAGTGGGCAGGAGGACGAAGTGAGTCAGCGAGGAAGAGGCAGGACGGGCGAGTATAGAAGGGATGGGGAGGAAGTGGGCAGGAGGACGAAGTGAGTCAGCGAGGAAGAGGCAGGACGGGCGAGTATAGAAGGGATGGGGAGGAAGTGGGCAGGAGGACGAAGTGAGTCAGCGAGGAAGAGGCAGGACGGGCGAGTATAGAAGGGATGGGGAGGAAGTGGGCAGGAGGACGAAGTGAGTCAGCGAGGAAGAGGCAGGACGGGTGAGTATAGAAGGGATGGGGAGGAAGTGGGCAGGAGGACGAAGTGAGTCAGCGAGGAAGAGGCAGGACGGGCGAGTATAGAAGGGATGGGGAGGAAGTGGGCAGGAGGACGAAGTGAGTCAGCGAGGAAGAGGCAGGACGGGCGAGTATAGAAGGGATGGGGAGGAAGTGTGCAGGTGGACGAAGTGAGTCAGCGAGGAAGAGGCAGGACGGGCGAGTATAGAAGGGATGGGGAGGAAGTGGGCAGGATGACGAAGTGAGTCAGCGAGGAAGAGGCAGGACGGGAGAGCATAGAAGGGATGGGGAGGAAGTGGGCAGGAGGACGAAGTGAGTCAGCGAGGAAGAGGCAGGACGGGCGAGTATAGAAGGGATGGGGAGGAAGTGGGCAGGAGGACGAAGTGAGTCAGCGAGGAAGAGGCAGGACGGGCGAGTATAGAAGGGATGGGGAGGAAGTGGGCAGGAGGACGAAGTGAGTCAGCGAGGAAGAGGCAGGACGAGTGAGTATAGAAGGGATGGGGAGGAAGTGTGCAGGTGGACGAAGTGAGTCAGCGAGGAAGAGGCAGGACGGGCGAGTATAGAAGGGATGGGGAGGAAGTGGGCAGGTGGACGAAGTGAGTCAGCGAGGAAGAGGCAGGACGGGCGAGTATAGAAGGGATGGGGAGGAAGTGGGCAGGAGGACGAAGTGAGTCAGCGAGGAAGAGGCAGGACGGGCGAGTATAGAAGGGATGGGGAGGAAGTGGGCAGGAGGACGAAGTGAGTCAGCGAGGAAGAGGCAGGACGGGCGAGTATAGAAGGGATGGGGAGCAAGTGGGCAGGAGGACGAAGTGAGTCAGCGAGGAAGAGGCAGGACGGGCGAGTATAGAAGGGATGGGGAGGAAATGGGCAGGAGGATGAAGTGAATCAGCAAGGAAGAGGGAGGATGGGCAAGTATAGAAGGGAGGTGGGCAGGAGGACAAAGGGAATCGGCAGGGAGGAGGCAGGGCAGCCGAGTAGAGGACGAGAAGGGATGGGGAGGAGGCAAGGTAAGGAAGAGGGGAATGGGCAGATGGGCATAGGTGTCAGAACTTGTATCTTTGCTGCTGGTCCCCTATAATGTGACCAATGCTGTATGGTAGTTTTACTGTGTCTTAGAGTTATATTGCAACTGAACCAAACTGACTCCATGTTGTAACCTCTGTCTAACCCAGAGTGCCTGAATAGTAATTAACCTTGCCCCACTGGTATCCAAAATATTTGGGGCTGTGGAATGAATTATGTCTTGTCTCTGCACATTCTCACACTGGGACCCTTTGAAGCCGAACAGCATGGCCTTCGAAGTAGGGAGGCATCCTCTCTACTGATAGTGATGGTGAGAAGACAGCTGCGCCCTACAATGTGAATTGTGGCTTTGTGAGATGTTTGCTTTACGTGTATAAAATCAAGCTGATGCTGGCTCTCGCCATTACTGTTATCTTGCCTTTTCCAGTACCTAGTTCTCTTCAATAAAATCCTAGCTTTGCAACTGAGTATGGGATCCGTTTGAAGTTCATTGAGTTCTGACATTATAACAGTAATCCCATTGTTCGTGGCTTATCTGTACTGGAGGCTTGGCCCGATGGCGGCAAAAGTACCAGACGACGGAGAGCCCACCACCCCATCGGAGGACCCGCCACTCGACCCAAACGTGACGGGGGTCCGACGCAAAATTAAGGTTCCAGCGCCCTTCTCGGTCGACGCCGCTTTCCCGGCCCCGCGAACCTGGAGCCCACGGAAGTCCACGGCAGCAATCGACGCCGCGGAGCAGCGGTACCGAAGCATGTTGGGCGAAGGAGGGGCAGGAGACGACGGCGAGGGCCAGGCGGAGGGTACGGAGCCCCGAGGGGGGGAGGACCCGATCCGGACCCTCCGCAACGAATTATTCGACTGGGTGCGGGAGATCCACGGCGATGTGCACCGCTCCCGCGTGACGATGGCCGAGGAGATGCAGCAGAACCTGGGCGCTATCCACGACCAGCTCCGCACGTTGCAAACCGCGGTCCTGGGGATACCGTATGGAGTGCTGCCACTGGGGCAACCGCCCGTCGCCCCGCCGGCCCCCGCCCCGCAAGCCCCGGCTGCCCCGGCGCCGCCGGCCCCAGTGGGCCCAGCAGCCCCGGCACCTCCGGCTCCGCCGGCTCCAGCCGCCCCGGCACCACCGGCGCCACCTGCACCAGGGGCCCCGGCCGCCCCGGCGCCGCCTGCACCGCCCGTCCCGATCCCGCCGGCCCTACCGGGCCCCGCACCGCCGCCTGGGGTGCCGCAAGCGCCTGGTGGGGCCGAGGGCCGGGGAAGGGAATTGAAGATTACGTTCGATGGGAACCCGGAGGACGTGGAGTACTTTACTATTCAGTGCGACACGTTCTTCACCCACTGGGGTGCCGACTACCCTACCGAGGCCAGCCGAGTGTACCACATCGCGTCTCGACTGAGAGGGGCGGCCCGCAAGTGGTACGTGGGGCTTTTCATGGGAAGAAAGCCCGAGTTAGCTACCGTGGCAGGGTTCCTGCACGCGATGCTCCGCCAGTATGGAGATCCTTTACGGGAAGAGAAGGCGGTCGCTGCCCTCCAACGCATCGAACAGGGCAACCGCTCCACCCGCGAGTACGCCACCGAATTCCTGGGGTACTGCGCGGCAGCAAGGGGATGGAACGAGGTCATGAAATACACCGCGTTCATCAACGGGCTGAATCCCAGCATCCTCGACCGCTGTTACAGCCAGGGGAGGCCCGATACGCTGGTCGGTTGGATCCAACTGGCCGGGGAGGTGGAAACCAACCTCCAACACGTGGGGATGAGGAGACAGCAACTAGCGAGGAAGGGAGCCAAACACACCCCAACTAAATCGGAAGGGAAGAAGGCCCCGACGACCTCCACCCCGTCTCCCGCCCGCAAATGCTTCCAATGCGGGGACCCAAATCATCTTGCTGCTAACTGCCCGGGGAAAGCGGGATCCACACCACCCACGGCGCGGCCAACCACCCCGGGCCCGAAAAAGAAGAAGAGCAGCCGATCGAAGGAGCCCAGTCGGGGCTCCGTCGCCACTTCCTTGGCGACTGACGAGGATTTTACCACCAGCCTGGCGGCAGTCGAGGAATCGACCGAGGAGTCGGACGACACCGAGGCGGCGGGAAACGACAGCGACCTGCTTTAATGGGTGCCGCAAAGCAGGTCCAGCAACAGCCGGCACTCCTCACGGTGAGAGCAACTGGGGGTTTACTTTTTATGGCCGTTACCCTCCTAAACCCGAACCTAAAGAGATTCATGCACGCCCGAGCACTAATCGACTCAGGGTGTAACAGGGACTTGATCACCACCTCCTCTCTAATACTGTCGTGTTGTGGCAGGCGGGAAAGGGACTTGTTAAACACTGTGGCAAAGGGGAAAATATTTACCGAACTCGACCTCCGGGCCGCGTACTTTCGCGTTCGCATCAAAGAGGGGGACGAATGGAAAACCGCCTTCAACACCCCACTGGGACAATTTGAATACCTTGTTATGCCGTTTGGGCTACAGGGAGCCCCGGGCGTTTTTATGAACTTTATCAATGAAGTGCTGCGGGACTTCCTGTTCAAGGGGGTGGTGGTGTACCTTGATGACATCATTATCTATTCACAAGATCTAAAGTCTCATGTGCCGTTGGTCAGAAAAGTGTTAAGCACCCTTTGTAAACACATCCCAGGCTCAAAGAACTTTTTGGCGGACGCCCTTTCCCGCCTGCCACAACACGACAGTATTAGAGAGGAGGTGGTAGACTCACTAATTTCCCCCTCAGCCATCGCGGGGGGAGTCACCACCCGCTCTGGCAAACAGACAGACCCTCCGGACTTAGAATTGCTTGCTCGATTCCTCTCGGAGTACAAACAAGAAGCTGACCGCCCCCCCAACTTGGTCAAAGCCGAGAACGGGCTCTATTTACATAATGAAAAAATCTATGTGCCCGATCCCCTCAGAAAAGAGGTTTTGGACCGCTGCCACTCAAGCCGCTTGGCCGGCCACTTTGGCTATGTTAAAACGCTCAACCTGCTCACCCGCCAGTTTTGGTGGCCAAAAATGAAAAAAGATGTTTCGGAATTTGTACTATCATGTCCCACGTGCCTTATGGCAAAACGGAGGGGGGGCAAGCCTCCGGGCCACCTAGTCCCCCTCCCTACAGCAACCCGACCTTGGTCGGTAGTCTCCATGGACTTTATTGTAGAGCTCCCGCCTTCACAGGGCAAGACAGTCATCTTGGTAGTAGTTGATACCTTTTCAAAGCAGGCTCACTTCATTCCTTGCAAACAATTACCTACCGCTAAGAAACTTGCCCAGCTCTTTTTCACTCACATCGTACGCCTACACTCATTCCCAGACAAGGTCATTAGTGACCGCGGAACACAGTTCGTTGCCAACTTCTGGCGGGAGTTCTGCAAACTGGCCGGTATTGAGCAAGGACTGAGTTCTGCCTACCACCCCCAGTCGGACGGACAGACGGAGAGGGTTAATGGCCTTCTAGAGCAATACCTCCGCTGCTTCATTAATTTCCAACAGTCCAACTGGGTAGACCTCCTCCCCTTTGCAGAATACGGCTACAACAATAGCCTCCATAGCTCAACCAAAACCTCCCCCTTCCAAATCATCAATGGTTACGAGGGCAAGCCGTTCCCCACGCTCGCCCTCCCAGCTAGCCCATCCCAACCGACATCATGCCAACAATGGTGGGAGGGACTTCGTGAAGGCTGGAAGGGAATTCAGGAAAACCTGGAGGAAGCGAAAAAAGCATACAAAAAACAATTTGACAAAAAACACTCTCCGGAGTGGGACCTAAAGGTGGGGGATACAGTGTTCCTGTCAACAAAAAACCTCCCCCTTCCTCAGTCCTGTCGCAAACTGGCACTGAAGTTCCTCGGACCTTTCAAAATCAAAAGGGTAATAAATAAAGTAACGGTAGAGCTCGAACTACCCAAATCTCTAAGTAAGATCCATCCTGTTTTTCATTGCAGCTTGCTTCGGAAAGACCCTGGTGCTACGTCCTTCCATCCCAGGGCCCCACCGCCCCCTCCGACGACAGTGAGGGGTCAGAGTCACCATGAGGTCCAGGAGATCCTGGACTCCAGAGTCAAACGGGGGAAACTGTATTATTTGATCAGGTGGAAACACTTCCCCCCGAGCTGTGACGAGTGGGTCGAATCTCAGAACGTAGTAGCTCCGCAACTGCTAAAAAAGTTTCACCTACTGTACCCACACAAGCCCAAGGCCGATCCCGCGGGAGGGGGCGCTTAGGGGGGGCAGTATGTCAGAACTTGTATCTTTGCTGCTGGTCCCCTATAATGTGACCAATGCTGTATGGTAGTTTTACTGTGTCTTAGAGTTATATTGCAACTGAACCAAACTGACTCCATGTTGTAACCTCTGTCTAACCCAGAGTGCCTGAATAGTAATTAACCTTGCCCCACTGGTATCCAAAATATTTGGGGCTGTGGAATGAATTATGTCTTGTCTCTGCACATTCTCACACTGGGACCCTTTGAAGCCGAACAGCATGGCCTTCGAAGTAGGGAGGCATCCTCTCTACTGATAGTGATGGTGAGAAGACAGCTGCGCCCTACAATGTGAATTGTGGCTTTGTGAGATGTTTGCTTTACGTGTATAAAATCAAGCTGATGCTGGCTCTCGCCATTACTGTTATCTTGCCTTTTCCAGTACCTAGTTCTCTTCAATAAAATCCTAGCTTTGCAACTGAGTATGGGATCCGTTTGAAGTTCATTGAGTTCTGACAATAGGAAGAGGCAAAGTAGTGATTTGTCTAGGGCATAGGTAGGGGGGAGGGCCATATTTGGTGCCCCCACCCTGTCTGCACCCTAGGCAATCACCTAGTTTGCCTAGCAGATGGGCCGGCTGTGCTTACAGGGCTCTTCATGCATAGCCTCCTTTACGCTCCAAAAGGATTGGCTACATCTGGGGTGCGTGGCCTAATATGCAAAGGAGTTCCTGCTACAAAAAAAAAGCCCTGATCAAAACTAGCTTGTTCCAAGGATTTTAAAGGGACTTACAGTGCTGTCCAATACAGAGCTATCAAGAGATCTGATTCAGAACATGGCGGTAGAATGTGTATCGAAAAATCCACAAAATAGAGCCACCTACAAAGATGGGGTTTGGTTTTTTTTAAAGGCCTGGTTTGCAGAAGAATCTTAAAGCCAAAAAGAGGCAGGATGGATATAAAAGTTTTTCCAGTTACAGCGCATCGCCGTCGGATGCACCTTGCAGCCTGGGCTGTGAGGGAGAGCCAAACCAGATGATTTTTTTGCGGGGGGTCTCCAGCTTCTGGAGACTCTGCAGAGCTAGCAGGGGGTGTGAAGGAAAAGCAGGGAGCACAGCTAGCAGGGGGTGTGAAGGAAAAGTAGGGAAAGCAGAGAGTTGTCGGAGGTTTCTCGTTTTTTCATGCCCCAAAGCCCCGTTAAGCCATGGAGCCAAAATGGTGAATTAGCTGTTGGACTGGATGGGCCATTGGCCTGATTCAACATGGGTTCTCTTATGTTTTTATGTCTAGGGCAGTGATGCTCTGTATTCGTGATGCTTGGGTGGGCAACAGTGGGTGGGCTTCTGGTGTTCTGACCCTGCTGGTGGACCTCCTGATGGCTCCTGGGTTCTGGCCACTATGTGATACAGAGTGTTGGACTGGATGAACCTTTGGCCTAATCCAACATGCATTCTCTTATGTTCTTTCTAGAAATAAGGCCCATTGTGGAGAAAAATACAATGGGCTCTTGAAAAAGGCGCTGGGCTAGTGCCCCCCACCCTTGCTGTCTTCTCACCCAAGTGAAGGCATTCAGCCCTTCCCCTCAATGGGAGCTGATCTCTGCCATCTGGAGAGCAATTGTAATTCTGATTGACCCCCAATCCTCACCTGGAGATTGGCAGCAATGGTTTCCCAGGAGGAAATAGCATTGTACCTGTCTTCTCCACCCCTTAAATGTCTAGGAATTTCCTAACCTGGAGTTGGCAACCCTATCTCCTTCCCTTTATCAGCCTCTCTGACTTCAGCTTTCCATTGTTTCCCCCCTCCCTGCAGCCTCTACATAGGAAAAGGAAAGTCTTTTTCACAGTGGCCTTTGGTTTGCCATACCTGTGCAATGCTATTAATGATGGGACACTTTGGAGGATATGAAATGAGTTGCCATAAGTTGGAAGTGACTTGAGGGCACTTAACACAGAGAGAGCATTCAGTGGAGCTTTATTCCCAGATAGGTTTGTGTAGGATTACAACCTAACTCCTGCTCAACCCAGTGGAATTAGCATCCAAAGAAACACTAACCAATTCCTCACTAGCAGTTGCTTCTCCCCGGGGCTTCTCCTTTCCCCAGCTCAAGTGATCAACTCCTCATCAGTTGCTGTGCGGGTGCATTTTGATCCACTGCTCCCTCCCTCCAACTTCCCTCAGTTTCCTGCTCTTATTTTTTAGAGATACAGAAGCTGCAAGGGGAATTGGAAGGAGCCATGGATCAAAATGTGAACACACAGCAACTGGTAAGGAGTCGATCACTTGAACCAGGGAAAGCAGAAGCCCAGGGGTGGAGCAACTGCTAGTGAGGAATCGGCCACTCTTTGGATTATGCTGCACATTACTCATCTCCAGTCTTCAGATTCAGCAGGAGCTCACAGGGGTGCAATTCCTGAACCTTTCTGATGGTTCCCCCTCTTCCTCCCCACAGGGCCAGCCCGACGTCCTGGGGCACCCTAGGCAGACTTGCTGCCTGGCGCCCCCCCAAAAAGCCTCCCCCATGGCTCCCCCCTTCGGCTCCGCACACCCTCCCTTCACGCCCCCTCCCTCCCTTCCCCACGTATCAATGCCAGAACTGGCTCTAGTGTCAGATTCCGGCACCCCGCCCGCCCTCCCCGCTCAGCGTTCCGCCCGCCCCTCCCCCCGGTGCTCCGCTGGCCTGCCTGACACGGCTAAAAGCAGTGGCACTCCATTCGCTCACTCCCTTCCCCCTGCGCGTCGCTGGCTAAAAGAAAGTTTGGGCGGCTTTGCAGCTCACGCCTGCGCATTTTAACGCTCAGGTGTGAAGCTGGCAAAGCTTACTTTTAGCTGGCGACAAGCAGGGGGAAGGGAGCAAGGAAGTGGGGCACTGCCACTTTTAGCCACTTCGAGCAGGCCAGCACAGTGTCGGGGGGGCTGGGGGCGGAGCGGGCTGGACGCTGTGCAGGGGGGGGTGGCGGCAGCCTGGAGGGGGCTAGAGGCGGCCACGGCAGCAGCGGCAGAGAGGGGAGAGAGAGGCAAGGTAAGCACTTGCGTGGAGCAGCCTTCTTGGGCTGACTGGATCTCCAGCAGGCCTTGCTCGCCCGGGGCTCTCCTTTCTTACATCAGGTTGCTTTTGGAGGGGGCGGCATATGCTAATGATTTATGCTAATGAGCTCTACTAGCTATTTTTCTACAAAACGATGCCTGCTCATCTTACCTGTAACTTAACGTATTCATGTTGTTTTACTGTGAATTTTTTTTTATTATTTTGAGTTATTGTGTCATTTGGGATTGGGTTTAACCACATCTATGTCCAATGGAACGAAGGGCACAAGTAGCCAAATAAATCTCAATGGTTTTTCTTTTAAAATCAATGCTTAGAAAAATAGGCGCCTTTTCCTTCTCGATAGACATGTATTCTTTGCCCCCCTATGGTGGGTAATTGAATACAGCGACGAGAAAAAGCTTTCCTTGATAACAAAATATATAAGTAACGTGTGGGATATTTTGGCTCGGCACCTTGTTCTTCACAAAAGTTTCCATGGCTGGGTCTGAAGGCTCAGAGTGGTCATAATGTCTGCTAGGCAGCCTTCCCTACTGTTCTGAAAATTTCACTCCCATCGTTTCTTGGCTCAGAAGAAGAAATTGCTGTTCGGGGTTAGCGAACTTTGCAAAAGGCGGTGGTATTGAAACGGTGGTCGAGCTGTCTATAAAGAAGAGTTAATTCTCAGAAGCATACTTCCCTACCTATCTGACTCTCTTTGAGCCCAGCTCACATTGAACAGCTCACATTGAACATTCCCCGCCCCCCCCCCCGCTCAAAAAAACACACAAAAACCTTGCAAAATAGGGGGTATAGCTATCCTCTGCATGCAAGAGGATCTGGGAGGGAAAGGATTAAAAGAATTCCTCCCCCATTGGTTAGATGCTGAACCTCGTTGCCTTGTGTTTCATCTTATATGGGACCTTTCTTCTTCTTCTTCTTTTTCTTCTTCTTCCTCCTGCTCCTCCTCCTTCCTCCACCTCCTCTTCCTTCTTCTTCTTCTTCTTCTTCTTCTTCTTCTTCTTCTTCTTCTTCTTCTCCTCCTCCTCCTCCTCTCTTACCTGGACTCGGAGCTGTAGCAAGCTAACCTTTTTGAAGTTCATTTGTTCACAGTAAGTTAAATATATCTATAAAAACATGAGAAGCCACGTTGAATCAGACCAATGGCCCATCCAGTCCAACACTCTGTGTCATGCAGTGGCCAAACTGAGGTGCCACTGGGAGGTCCACCACTGGGGCCAGAACCCCTCCAATTGTTGCCCCCTGAGCACCAAGAAGACAGAGCATCACTGCCCCACAGTGCTATTGTTTGCCTTGTGTCTAATAGCCACTGATGGACTTCTGCTTCATATGTTTATCCAGACTCCTCTTGAAGCTGTCTATGTTTGTAACTACCACCACTTCCTGCAGAGGTCAATTCTATGTGTTATTTACACTTTGGGTGAACACCTACATGGATATTCCATGTAAGTTGTGCTTCTATTTTTGTAAGTAAAAATTCCTTCTCCTGTGCCCACGGGAGCCAGATTATCTTTGTAACCAAGGCTGGCTCGCCCTCTAGGCAAACTATGCAATTGCCTAGGATGCTGGGAGGGAAGGGCACCGAATTGGGCCACCCCCCTCCCCATATCCAAGGCAAATGCCTAGTTTATCCCCCCGCCGTCACCTCGCTGCACCGCCACCACCTCTTCCTTCCTCCCCCTTTCCCTTCTGCGCCGCCAGGAAGGGACGGTAATGTGCCGCTTCCTGGCCTCTTTAAAGCCCACCCCACTGATCAGCTGATCAGTGGTAAAATGCTGCTGCCATGGCCGTCCCCCTTCCCTTCTGCTGCTGCGCCACCCTCCGCCACTTAGCATGGCTAGAATCGGCCCTACTCTTAGAATTGGCCCGCGCCTCAAACACTGAGAGGCACGGGCCAATTCTAAGGGTAGGGCCAATTCTAGCCGTGCTTGACACGTGGGTGGGCGGTGGACCACAGCACCACCGCAGAAGGGAAGGGAGGGGGCAGCGGTTATGGCAGCAGCCTTTTACCGCCGATCAGCTGATTAGTGGGGGCTCAGGAGGCCGTGTCTGCCTGGGGTGCCATGCACCCTAGAGCCAGCCCTGTTTGTAACAGGGTTGAACAGCATTTCCCTCTTAACCAGGAAAAGTGGAGGATCGGGGATACTGCATAAAGCAACTGTGCTACCATGGCGATATATATATATATATATATATATATATATATATATATATATATATATATATATATATTACATTTAGCCCAATAGTATCTTCAAGAAAATACGGTATATTACATTCGAGCTCCTCTTAAAACAATGCCAGGGTTTTGTTGCAGAGAAACATTTGGGCACTTTTCGCTGAGAAAAGAGGTTAAAAGGTTGTCGCTGCCTTCTCTTGGGGCTCTGTCTGACAGTGAACATATGTTTCCTTCCTTTAATCGGCTCGCCGGTAGCCAGAAAGCGGCTTGTTTTCCGCAGAGGTTGTCAAAAATGATTTCGGTCTGGAGACGATGAATGATAAAAGAGGTTTTCAAACACAGTTTTTGCACTATAGCCTTCGCGGTCCCAGAGAGGGGGAGATTGTATTACAATCGCGGCATAAAGGGCCATGTTTCTGCAGCGAGAGGAACAGGCCCTCTTCAACCTGTTTGATCCTTCCACTTATCTCTTTCCACCCCCCGCCCCTCCCAAAAAAAAATCAAGCAGAAAGCCGTCGCTCGAGTAGAAAAAGAAATAAGAGTTGGCTTGAAAAGAAGGTGGTGAGGTCAAGCTGTTCGTGAAAGAGGATAGCCGTTTTGGCCAGGAAAAGTGAGGTGTTTTTGTCAGACCAAAAAACTACACCGGCATGAGGCTCCGGGGCAGTGGTTGAACTCCTAAGATGAGGAGAGGCTTCTGTGGGTCTCCAAGTCTCACCTTCTGAGGTTAGAATGCTAACCTCCATGGAAAGACAATTAGGTTCCACATGTTCCCCAGAGAGCACTGCGTTCAGGGACACAAAACCCACTGTCCATCCCTGGACCAAACGAGGCCAGGCTATGCTCCACATGGGCTAGGGCCTTCTCAGTGGCAGCACCAGAAATGTGGAATGCCCTCCCGGAGGCCATAAGGGCCCTGCAGGATCTCTCTACTTTTCAAAGGGCCTGAAAAACTGAACTGTTCTGACAGGCCTTTAACAGGTTAGATCAAAGAACCAGGAGAGGACTGCCACCCCCCCATCGCTAAAAAGCTACGATTGCTACGGGATCACCATCAGGAAAGAAGACCCCGCCGATATTGAAGTTGTGCAGCACCATGGAATGCTTTAATTGTAATTGTATTTTATTGGTTTTAAACTGTAAAGCCGCAAAATGGGAACAAGCACCCCCTCTCCGAATGTGAATCACTGGCATACGAAACTATGGCAGCTTTGTATTATGGATAAGCTAACGGATATGACAAAGACAGATATAGAATTAGAAAACTCTGACTTCTATACTATTCGGTACCCAATTTTGGACTATCTTGGGCTTCAAAAGGAAATTTCTGAGATTGCAACATCACTACAATTATGGTAGTAATATAACTGATAAGGAATATTAGTAATGTAATGTATGGAAGAATGTACACCTACTAACAAAAGCAAGAAGAAATACAGTATAAGTATTGTTTATTAGAGTTCCAAAGCGTACTTTTAGTTGTTTTAATGTTATTTACATTTATTTATTGATTGCTACTGATTACAAAATTGCATATGGAAATACTGATGGATTACTCTAAGTTTCGTGATTATCTGTAAAAATTCAATAAAAACTTTGTTTAAAAAAAATTGTAAAGCCACCCTAAGCCTGCCTCGGTGGGGAGGGAGGGGTATAAATTTAATAAACTTAAACTCTAAACTTAAATATAAACATCTGAGTCTGCTTGCGGAGAAGACAGGATAGAAATTTAAGGTAATAATAAGTTGCAGAGACTTTTCTGTTGGGATTACAAATGGAAAAATTTCCAAAAGAAGATAGAACTCTAATTTGGTACTTGCTCTCAGCTGCTAGGACACTGTATGCGCAGTTGTGGAAGCAAGAAAAAATACCAGTGAAATGGGACTGGATCGTGAAAGTTTTATCATGGAGTGAGATGGACAAATTAACAAGAACTTTAAGAGACTATGATTTGGAAGTGTTTAAAAGGGAGTGGAAGAAATTTAAAGGATATATAGAGAAAGAGTGGAATGTAAAAAGACATTGGACAATTTTTTAATAATGAGTATGAGAAAAGGGAGAAATTGAATTTTGATTGGTTAAGGGTACCTTTTTAATTGAAAAATATATAACTTCGGCGGGAGTCTAGTAACGGAGGGAGGGGGGATTAGAAAATATCATATGGGTTAGGGATAGTAATGATATATACAGATATCGTTACCATATGTTATTAATAAAATTGTTTAACGAAATTTAAGGTAATAATAAATCAATAATAAATATTAACAGGGGTCATTTCGTAGAAAAAGGTGATGCAGGTCATTAGCACAACGTATTGGCATACGCCCCACACCCCTGACGTCACTGGACGGTGAACTCAATTATATCAGCTCAGCATCTACCTTAAAATGCTTCTTGAATTAGAATTGTCGTAATAAAACCTTCCTCCCCTCATACTTTTAAAATGACTTTCTCCTATACGGCAGCGGCATGAGGAAGATTTCCGTCTGTCTGCTTTGCGTGTTTTGGTTATTTCCCCTTTTTTTGTGTGTGGGGGAAAATATTAGAAAGTTGTCGAATCTGAGAGTTCAGCAAAATCCTCACAGGAAGGTTGAACAATGGAGCCCAGAAGCAAGTTTGTGGGGGAGGGGGTCAGAAAGAAGGCGCAATAAAATGTAGAGGTTCTGGAGCTCCATTCCCGTGAGCTGTTGCCCAAAATGAGGCCTGGATACTAATTAATTTTAGGAGACTTCCACCATTTTTATCTTGGCCTTGGAAGAGTTCCTCCACTGACAATCCCTGCACTATGAACTTCTCAAGTGTTAAGATGCGTCTTTGCCAAGAGCTTTCATTTTAATCAATGTGAAAACACGATTTTTAGGTATATACGTATGCATAATGTACCCATCCCTGCTGTAGCCAATCCTCCACAAGTTTACAATAAAGAGCCCAGTAAGCTCTTAGAGGATTGGCTACATCAGGGGTGTGTGGCCTAATATGCAAAGGAGGTCTTGCTAGAATTCCACCCCTGATAACATACATTCTCCCTAGGTCAGTATGGATTGATATTAATCTATGGTACTCATAAAGCTAGACTCACCTAAGCAGCCTGTAATTTTACAGGAAAATGCAGATAGTTTCACAAGCATACCAATTTATCTGTCTATGAATGGTCATGGAGATACCCCAAATATCTGAGCAATCAGAATTGGGGTTAGTGATGCAGTCAAAATTCTAACATAATAAGCATCTAATGTAAATGATCTCTGCTTATGATATTCATTTGTATTGCAAGGGAAAGCCATAGAGTTTACCCCCAAATTGCTAGAGTGTCCCTGTGAGAAACCATAGAGTTTTTCCTGAACTCCTAGAGCAGGGGTGTTGAACTCATTTGTTACGAGAGCTGAATGAGAACTTTTCGGGCCGGGCCATGTCAGGTTGGGCTGGGTCATGTGTGCACCTATTTAAGATTAGGTAGCAGAGATGTAAACTTTATAAAGGACACAGACAAATCAATACACCAAACTGACTCTCTGCATGAACACATGCACATCCTTTCCTATACGTGCATACATCATTCAGGGGTGAAATTCTAGCAACATATTAGGCCACACACCCCTGATGTAGCCAATCCTACGAGAGCTCACAAGGCTCTTTTTTGTAAGCTCTTGAAGGATTGGCTACATCAGGGGTGTGTGGCCTAATATGCAAAGGAGCTCCTGCCAGAATTCCACCCCTCCTCATGACTCTGATCCAGTATTTCCCCCCACTCCCCCATTGTTTTGAAAGCTCAAAAGAAAGTTGAGCGGTCCTATCGTGGGATCGCTCACATGGTGTTCAGTTTAGCTTTTTGTTCTTTCATTGTTTTAATGAATAGGTCGGATGTGCTTGGCTTATTTTCCACGGACTTCTCTTGCCAGGCCCTGATATCTGTCAGATTCCTTCAGTGGTGAATGATGTCTCGTTGCGACTGCTCAGGCCTTTATTTCTCCTGCCAATATCTGAAATGAATTTTTGAGCGCTGCTCTCCAAAGCGAGCTTAGATATAACTTTCGAAGCCAAAGGCAGAAGCGAAGCCTTTTTCCCACCCGTCTGAACGTAATTACCATTTCAACACCATAATGAGGTCACTGCAGGATCCCTCATCGTGAGCGATCGAGACTGGAATACCCTTTTTGGGGGTGCCAAAGAAAGCGTTTTTCTAATAGGAGCGGAGAGAATTAGAAAGCAGGCTCCCAACAGCCATTCCAAACCAAACAAATGGAATAAGGCATCCAAGTCTTCCTCAGCCTTAATAGTACTTTTACTTAATAGTACCTGAAATTCAAAGGAATTGGCTTTCTGCAAGCTTTCTTCTCTCCAACATAAAGCAATCTGTAAGGAGAGATTTACAGATACCGTGGACCACCAAAAAAGACAGAGAAGTGGGTTCTAGATCAAATTGAGCCTGAACTCTCCCTAGAAGCTGACCAAAAATGAGGGCAAGTCAAAGGCAGCAGGGAAAGAGATGCTCTAGGATTCACAATGAAACTCTATGTTACCATACAGAGTTTTGCCATGAATCCTAGAGCGTCCCCGGTACAACATGCCCAGCAAAATGATATCACTTCCAGGTGACATCATTGTGCAGGTCATGTTGCACAGCGACGGAGCTCTTTGGGGGTGGGGATCCCCCGGTGGCCTGTTCCATGCCAGCAGGTTGGGACCCTCCAAACGAGGGGAACCCCTGCCCCCCCGGCGGGTGCTTGGCATCCCCAGCCCATCTACATCTTCGGCGGGTACAGCAGCGGGTCCCTTTTCTGAAACAAGACAACTTTGCAATGGCGATCCACGCTACAGTCACCTCGAGAATTGATCGCTGTATTGCTCTCTGCATGGGGCTACCCTTGACCCGGACTCGGAGACTACAGTTAGCGCAGAGCACTGCAGCGCGGCTGTTAATGGGGCTCCCTCGATGGGAGCACATTCGGCCAGTGCTGAAAGAGCTGCACTGACTGCCTATTGTGTTCCGAGTCCGTTTCAAGGTGTCGGTATTGACTTTTAAAGCCCTTTACGGTCGGGGGCCTGCCTATCTATGGGACCGCCTTTCTCTGCATGTTCCCCAGAGAGCCCTGCATTCAGGGACTAGGGTTGCCAAATCCAATTCAAGAAATATCTGGGGACTTCGGGGGTGGAGCCAGGAGACTTTGGGGGTGGAGCCAGGAGATATTGGGGCGGAGCCAGGAACAAGGGTGTGACACGCAGAATTGAACTCCAAGGAAGTTCTGGCCATCACATTTTAAAAGACAGCAGACCTTTTAAAATGCCTTCCTTCCATAGAAAATAATGAAAGATAGAGGCACCTTCTTTTGGGGCTCGTAGAATTGGACCCTTTTGAAACTTGGGGGGTATTTTGGGGAGACGCACTACATGCTATACTGAAAATTTAGCACCTCTACCTCAAAAAACAGCCCCCCCAGAGCCCCCGATACCCGCAGATCAATTCCCCATCATTCCCTATGGGAATTGTTCCTGGAGGTGCATAATGGCTGTGGAGGTGGGGCTTCCCCCGCCGGCCAGCTGGCTGGGGGAGGGGGGAAGCCTGTAAAACCGGGGGATCCCCCGCTGGGACCTGGGGATTGGGAAGCCTATCAGGGACACAAAACCTACTGTCTATCCCCGGACTAAAGGAGACCAGGCTGTGTTCCACACAGGCTAGAGGCTTCCCCGTAGCAGCACCAGAAATGTGGAATGCCCTTCTGGAGGCCATAAGGGCCCTGCGGGATCTTTCTCAATTCCGCAGGGCCTGCAAAACTGAACTATTCCAACAGGCCTTCAACGTCTAAATCAGGAGAGGACTGCCACCCTACACCGCTGAGGAGTGAGCATCATTATAGGGTCAGAAGAAAGACCCTGCCTATATCGAAGTTGTAAAAAAGGTCAAGGTAGTCCCCTGTGCAAGCACCAGTCGTTTTTGACTCTGTGGTGACGTTGCTTTCACAACGTTTTCACGGCATACTTTTTTACGGGGTGGTTTGCCCTTGCCTTCCCCAGTCCTCTACACTTTCCCCCCAGCAAGCTGGGGAATCATTTTACCAACCTCAGAAGGATGGACAGCTGAGTCAACCTGGAGCCGGCTACCTGAAAACCCAGCTTCCGCTGGGGGTCAAACTCAGGTCATGAGCGGAGCTTAAGACTGCAGTACTGCAGCTTTAACACTCTGCGCTACGGGGCTCTTCTATAGAAGAAAGACCCCCGCCTATATTGAAGCTGTAAAGCACCATACAATCTTATAATTGTATTTTATTGGTTTTAAATTGCATATAATCATAGATGTTTGAACTGACTGTTAGCCACTTGCGGAGTCCGCTTGCGGAGTCCGCTTGCGGAGAGGGCGGGATAGAAATCTAAAGTAATAAGTAAGTAATACATTTTGAAAATACACATACCACACATTCTCCTTATCTTCCCTCTCTTTGCACTTTATGCAGCAACCCAAAAGGGGAAAGGAGGCCAATGCCTTTGAAAGAGTCGAGCTCCTTCCAGCTCTTCCTCCCCCCCCCCCTTCTTCCTGACATATTTGGCGAGCGTCACAGAGATTTGGCTGAAGTGGGTTCAATCAACTGTTTGCCATCTATTATGGCTCATAATCCCTATTCAAGATGAAGGGTCGGGCAGCCTAATGAATGTGGGTAATGGAATCTTTGTGTATGTATTTCCACAGCAGGGTACAGATTAGCATAAGTGTCATGTTCTGTTGGTACGCCGGCTACGCGATCGGAGCCACCGAATGCGCTGGGAAATATTCCCTCCCCCCCCCCACTCCATCTGGATAATGCTCTAAGATGGATACGCTTTTCGTGAGCATAAGGAGAGCATTGGTTTTAGGAAGGACTCTGGAAAAAGAAAGACAGCAGGGCTCTGTCATAGATCCCACCTGGACAGGCATTAGGGCAGAATAGCACTGCATTTGGGCTTTTAAAAGGCAGTATTGAAGTATTATTAAGTATTATTAAAGCAGTATTAAAAGGCAGCCCCGTGGCGCAGAGTGGTAAAGCTGCAGTACTGCGGTCACTCTGCTCACGGCCTGAGTTCGATCCCGGCGGTAGCTGGGTTCAGATAGCTGGCTCAAGGTTAACTCAGCCTTCCATCCTTCCGAGGTCGGTCAAATGAGAACCCAGCTCGCTGGGGGGAAAGTGTAGATGACTGGAGAAGGCAATGGCAAACCAACCCATAAAAAGTCTGCTGTGAAAACATCGTGATGCAATGTCACCCCAATTGGAAACGACTGGTGCTTGCACAGGGGACTACCTTGACCTTTTTATTGAAGATAACCATAGAGCACCAGAAATAGGAAAGAATTGTGGTTCATTGCAGGGAAATTTTAAATAATGTTATCATAGAATCATAGAGTTGGGAGGGACGTCCGGAGTCATCCAGTCCAAGCCCCTGCACAATGCAGGAAATTCACAAATACATCTCCTCGGACACACCTCTGCGACGCTTGCTGCATGCCCTGAAGATGGCAAACCACCTCCCCACACACACACACAAAAACCATAGACCTGAGACAGAATGCAGCTTGACAAATAAGGATCTGTAGATCTTTGACATTTCATATAGTTATCAGTTTTAGGAAGAAGAAAGAAAGAAAGAAAGAAAGAAAGAAAGAAAGAAAGAAAGAAAGAAAGAAAGAAAGAAAGAAAGAAAGAAAGAAAGAAAGAAAGAAAGAAAGAAAGAAAGAAAGAAAGAAAGAAAGAAAGAGGAGGAGGAGGAGAAAAGGAAGGAAGGAAGGAAGGAAGGAAGGAAGGAAGGAAGGAAGGAAGGAAGGAAGGAAGGAAGGAAGGAAGGAATAGCATTGCACTTTGGCTTTTAAAAGGCAGTATTGAAGTCCAGGCATAGGAAAGAATTGCACTGCATAGCAGACACACAGTTTTCAATAATGTTGTTGCAAGAGACTGTAGCGCAGCTTGACAAATAAGAACCCATAGTTCTTTGCTGCTTCGTATATTCCCTGTTAAAGCCGTTTTGGTCCTGACCCGGCATTTACACTTTGTCAGAAGAGGATGGAATGCCAGCTCTAGAGAATGACTCATAAAGAAAGGAAATCTGTTTCGATAGCATGTCATAGCTAAGAGACTGTCCTTCTGAGGATGCCAAAGTGCAGGAGAGGGGTAAAGGGGAGGGTTACCGTTCTTTTGTACAAATAAATCCTCTTGCTGATGTACCCTCACCTGTATCAGGATTCACTTTGCAAGAAGGAAAAGGAAAGGTGTAATGTACTCAGTGACGAGACGTGTTGAAGGCAACATACTTTATTAGCAAGTAAATCACAAGAGGGGGAAACGTGGGCCAGGTCCCGCTTTATATACAAAGCCCGGAACAACCCTCGGACTGGCCAGGTCCAATCCTGGCCAGTTAAACTTCCCGCCACAGATCTTAATTGGCGGAGTACTTTTGCGCGCTACATCCAGTGACCAGGGACTTCCTCTGGTCACCTCTGTAGCGTTCGCTGTGCAGTACTTCCGGATTGCATAGCAAGACACAACACTCCTCCCCCCCTAGTTCAAGACACATAGTCCTTCAAGTAGGCCGGTGCCCTGCGTTCCTGAGTTGACCTCCTCGGGGTTATTTGGGGCGTTGGAGCGGCCGCCGTGGGGGGTTTTCTTCTTGGGGACTTGAAACCGGCAGATGGCTGTCCGACTCTAGTTGCGGTTCCGGAACTGCCAGTCTGGGTGGGTTGTGCCCCTCGCTGGTTTGCTCTTCCGCTCACGTCGTCGGTAGGATCGGCACCTGCGGGGCCACTTCCGGGGGGTTTGTTGCTAGCTCTCCCCCGCTCGCCGCTTCCCCACTCGCTGTTGGCTCTTCCGGCAAGGTGCATAGCTGGTCTATGTGCCTCCTTAGGATATGACCCCCCTCGGATGAGACCTCGTAGGAGCGGGACCCCGTCACTCGAAGCACCCGGCCGGCAACCCACTCCGGGCCGCTTGCAAAATTCTTTGTGTAGACCGGGTCCCCCGGAAAGAATCCCCGCGCTGCTTCCCTGACTTCGGGGGAACTGTGGACATCGGTGGCCCTGTCTGGATGTAGCCTGTCTAACTTCATGATCAATTTCCTCCCCATTAGTAGTTCGGTGGGGCTTGACCCGGTGACAGGGTTGGGGTAATTCTGTTATGAAATAAGAAGGCTGCCAGGCGGTGGTCCCAGTCCCCCTGTACAATGCGACCCAGGGCCTCTTTGGTGGTGCGCACCATGCACTCTGCCTGGCTGTTGGTGGCCAGGTGGAAGGGGGCAGACCAAATGTGCTGGATGAGGTACCTATTAACAAACTCCTGGAATTCCCAGGAGGTGAAAGCAGCCCCATTGTCCATGACCAGGGTATCGGGGATTCCGTGCGTGCAAAAGGTTCTTCGCAAGGCTCTGGACGCTGCTGCTATGGAGGTGGAAGCTACGGGGATCATCTCTAACCACTTAGTATATGCATCGACCAGGATAAAGAATATTTGGCCCTGGTATGGCCCTGCAAAATCTAAGTGGAGCCGTGACCACGGCCTCCAGTTGGACTCCCAGCGGTGGACGGGGGCTCTTGGCGGATCGGGCCGGGATTCCTGGCAGGGTTGGCACCTTCTCACCCACCCCTCTATCTCGTCGTCCATACCCGGGCACCATACGTAACTGTGTGCCAGGGCTTTCATCCTCCCTATCCCCGGGAGTGTTTCGTGTAAAGCTTCTAACACTTGCTTCCGCATTGGGGGAGGACCTCCACCCTGCTACCCCAGAGTATGTGCAGTACTTCCGGATTGCATAGCAAGACACAACAAAAGGAAAGGTCCCCCGTGCAAGCACCAGTCGTTTCCGACTCTGGGGTGACATTGCTTTCACAACGTTTTCACGGCAGGCTTTTTATGGGGAGGTTTGCCATTGCCTTCCCCAATCATCTATGCTTTCCCCCCAGCAAGCTGGAGACTCCTTTACCGATCTCAGAAGGATGGGAGGCTGAGTCAACCTCGAGCCGGCTACCTGAAAGCCCAGCTTCCGCCAGGGATCGAACTCAGGTCGTGAGCAGAGCTTAGGACTGCAGTACTGCAGCTTTAACACTCTGCACCACGGGGCTCTTTTTTTCTTTTGCAAGAAGAGGAATTTGTAAAAACAAGTGTGTGTGTGTGGGGGGGAATACATGCAAATTTCGAAGTCCACATTGAGACCCCGCGAATTGAACTCTAATTTGAATCGAAGGCATACATCTTTAATTGCTCAGGTGTTTTATTTTTAATAAGGTTGGAGCAAACGTCTGATGAATTCCTCTGCACGGGGCATGGGGACGATGGCACTCATGATTAGGTCCGGAATTTATTACTTGATTATAAAATAGTGGGAGCCTGAGAAAAATGCATACCACTTAAGCGCTGGGTTAGTGCGACTAATCAAAGCAGGTTCCATGGCCTTCAGGAGGTCGGAATATATAGAGAACTAGCTGGGGGGGGGGGAGGGCTGTGGTTGGCATATCTTAGGTTTAAAAGCATGGGGGGAGTGTAACAACGCAAGCATATTAATCCATCTGTGGTAAGTGCTGCTTTTGAATCATATTTAGTCTGTTTCTTTCTGATGTGTTAAAGAGCGATATAATGAGAGACAGAGAGAGAGAGACAAACAGACAGAGACAGAGGGCGTTTTCGCACTCACCTTCAGCCGGCGCGACCCCCCTCTTCACCGCGCAGGATCTGCGTGGATTTCGCACTAAATGCCGCGGAGCAGCCTTTTGCGCCGGAAACTCCCGGCGCAAAAGCCGCTCAAACGTAAACCGCCAAAAAGCAGTTTCCGTTTGCGCGGCTTTTGCGACGGGAGTTTCCGGCTCTTCCGGCTGCTCCGCGGCATTTAGTGCAAAATCCGCGCAGATCCTGCGCGGTGAAGAGAGGGGTCGCGCCGGCTGAACGTGAGTGCGAAAACGCCCAGAGAGACACAGACACCGATTTCCCACTCACCTTATGCCGCTCTCACGTACCTCTTCTCAGCGGGGCTTCCTTTCAATTTCACACTATCTGCTCCGGGGGCTGCAACTAGCATTGCCGTTTTCACGCAGCAAACAGAAACCTCTAAAAACCAGCTTCTGTTTGCTGTGCAAAAAATGCCGATGCTACTTGCAGCCTCCGGGACAGATAGTGTGAAATCGGAAGTGCCACTGAGAAGAGGAATGTGTGAGAGCGGCCTAAGGTGAGTGGGAAGTCAGTCAGAGAGAGACAGACAGAAAGACAGAGACACAGATGGAGGCAGAGACAGACAGACACAGACAGACAGAGACAGAGAGATGAATTGGGAGAGCATTTCACAAAAAAATTGTTTGCCAAATTACTAAAATGACGGATTTAGTACCATTCTGCAGGGCCCGCAAGATGAAACTATTGCACCAGGCTTTTGGTTGAGGCAAGCGGGAGTCCTCACTTCACTGATTATACCATCTACTTGTCCTCCCCTACAATGACCTATTACTTTACCATCTTGACTATTAGATTTTGGACCGACATCCATGTCTTAATCTGTAAAATGCGCCTAGGCTGCGTTTTATCTTGTTGTGCTTGTTTTGATTATGTTATTGTTGAGTTTTTAAACATTTATTACGTCTGTAATCTGCCCTGAGCCCGTCATGGGAAAGGGCAGGATATAAATCTAATAAACAAACAAACAAACTAGTCGTTGGGACTTATGGACGAATGGACTTCAGATCTATTTTGTAGACCCTTCCACCGCAACAGCGTTCAATTCAAAATTGCATATTGCACTTTCCACGGCATCAATGGAAGTTTTTTAAGGGGAAAAGATATTTAAGATTCAAGTTACACTCCTTTCTCAGTGATGGAGCTTACATTTTAGAGAAAGCAAGACTCCAAATTACTCTGTGGGGCTTGTTAAAACAACCCCCCTCGTCTCTTAAAAAAGAATGTCTTGGGAGACCCCCTCAAGTTCTAGCCTCCCGTCTTCTACTTCCTTAGAATCCAGTGGGTGGCAAATATGTTTTAGACTCAGAGGAAAAAGGCTGTTAAGTCGACCTTGGTAACTTAACTGAAACAGTATATGTGTAAATCCATCACAAATCCCTAGTCTTTTACAGCTTTCGTCCCTATGGAAATCAGATCACAAGACTGTTTACAAGAGACGACAATTCATTTGGCTAAAAAGCCATGACAAGAAAGACCCTTGGCGTTATTGGGGCTGGCGGTAACCTAATCTTACCCAAATAGCCCGAAAGCAAAATAATAAGGATTACGTAATGATTGCCAAACTAATCACTTTTGATCGTTCATGTTTCGAAAAGAGGACATGATTTCACTGTAAATGTCAGGGTTTGGCACTCGGGCTGGTTCTCGTCGCTTGAAAAAATGTCAGTGTTTTCTACCGTTCTTTCCCCTTTTTGCAATTCTGAATCGCAGCATTGGCGGTAACAGCATAAAAAAAATACTTTGACACAAGATTTCATGTACGGTCATAAGAAAATGGTCAAGTTTGCCTGTTAGTTTTGAGAAAGGAAAAGGGGGGAGAGAGATCTCTTCAGGGATAGTCAACTTCTTTCGAGTAGAGGATTGTTAAACATTCCTGAAGTTAAAGCCACATTCTTGGCCTTGGGAACGAATCCATCTTGATCAACTGTTTGAATAATCTTCCCCAGATAATCGTATATTGCTTGGGAACAGCATCGATTTGAGGCCCATGGAAGATTTCTTTTTCTTCTCACCCCCCTCCCCCACCACCACAAGCCTTAGAAATATTTACTGCAAACAGATGGGACCCACAGAATGTCTTGAAGAATTTGTCTTAAAAATTCTTTCTAGAGGAAACGCTGAAGTTCTAGCACAGGGATATCGAACACATCCATTGTAAGGGCTGGATCTGAAATAAATGAGACCTTGTCGGGCCATAAAACGTAATGCCAGGTAGCAGGGATATACATGTTATAAAAGGGCACAGACAAACACAATTTAAAAAGAAACTTAAAATAAAATGTGCTTAGGACGCTAGGACTCTTGCAATATTTTATTTAACAGTCTCTGATAACTGACAACTCTTGCTCTGAATTACTGCATCGAAAACTGGAGACAATGTCTGTGCTGTAGCAAATAGCACAGAAAGCATTCTTCCTCCCCCCATCTTCCTCCCCAAGGGAGGAGCCTCAGCCAACGGAGAAACTAGAGGCTTTGCTCTGTAGCTCCTGTGCGATTGAGCAAGCCTGGCAAAGCAAGCTGTGATGCAGAAGGAAGCAAGAGAGAGGGAGAAGGAAGCAGATGACAGTGAGTTGCTCAGGGGCCTGATAGGAGCCCTCCAAGATCTTGATCCGGCCCATGGGCTGCAAGTTTCACACCCCTGTCTATCACTTCAAATTTGCCCTTTTGAAAAATATATATAAATTGAATGATAAACAGTTTTTTTTAAAGCTTCACTGATTATTGACCTCTCTTCTTCCTAGTGTCTAATTTAGTAATTCCATGCCATTCAAATCCAACGTGCTCGAATTGTATTGGCTGATAGTTTACTGTTCCGATTTTCTTTCCATAACGGGACTGTCGTCTTGAAACTTCGGAGTTTGTTGGCATTATATGCATTGGCTATACTGAACTGGATAGTTTCTCAGAGGGGCTGCAATCACGCACCCCAAATAATGCACATTCAATCCACTTCCAATGCACTTTGCAACTGGATTTTACTGCGTGAACTGGCCAAATCCGGTTGGAAAAGTGCACTGGAAGTGGATTGAAAGTGCATGAGCCTTGAAAGCCATTACGATCGGCCGGCCACAATCTTCTGACCACCCCTGGCCCAAAGGACGTCCGGCTTGCCTCGAACAGGGCCAGGGCTTTTTCGGAATCTGGAATCAGCTCCCTACAGAGATTCAGGCCCTTCCGGCTTTGTTACCATTCCGGAGGGCCTGCAAAACGGAGCCGTTCCGCCAGGTCTATGGTTGAGGCAAGCGGAAGTCCTCATCCTCCTATTATACCATCTAACTGACCTCCCAGCGATGACTGCCACTTCAATTGGGGTCAATACTGTTGACATCTTAGGGCAACTTAAGGCTGCCCACCATAATTACGCCCCATGTGCTCAAACCATGCCGTCTTAAATAATTAATTTTAATTTATTAGCTTAATTGTCTTAACTATTCTTGTGTTTTAACAATTTATTAATAACATATGGTTACAGTAATTAATTGTCTCTTTTCTATACTAACCCATATGATATTTCAACCCCCCCTCCCTCCAATATTTGACTTCCCCGAAGTTGTAAATTTAAATTCAATTATAAAGGTACCGCCAACCAATCAAAGTTCAATATTTTTCTTCTCTCATTACTACTGAAAAATTGTCCAATGTCTTTTTATATTCCGTTCTTTCTCCATATATCTTTTAAATTTCTTCCACTCCTTTTTGAATATATCTAGATCATAGTCTTTTAAAGTTTTAGTTAATTTGTCCCTCTCACTCCACGATACAACTTTCACAATCCAGTCCCATTTCTCTGGTATTTTTCCCTGTTTCCACAGCTGCGCATACAATGTCCTAGCAGCTGAGAGCAAGTACCAAATTAAAGTCCTGTCTTCCTTTGGAAAAATTGTCTTAACTATTCTGATGTTTTATTGCCGATTTTACTGTTTGAGCATGTTGGAATCCGCCCTGAGCCCTTTATGGGAAAGGGCGGACTATAAATGTACAAAATAAAATAAAATAGATTATTCTGTGTGATCGCAGCCAGGAAGAGGCGACTGTACCTTTCAAGCTTAAGATTTCTAACAGGTTAGATCAAAGAACAATGATGACATAAGAATTACATTGTTCCTGAATAACGCAAGAAAAACTGGAAGTGTCAATGGCGGGGGAAAGTGCTGCCAGCTCACAGCTTTCTGGCAACCCCCTCGGGTCCTCAAGGCAAGAGACCTTCAGAGGTGATTTGCCATTTCCTGCCTCTGCATGGTGACTCTGAGCTTCCTCTGCATAGCAACTCTGCACAGACTGGCGGTGGAAAGTGCTGTCAGCTTACAGCTGGCTTCTGGCAACCCTTTTGGATTTCCAAAGCAAGGGACCTTCAGAGGTGGTTTGCCATTGCCTGCCTCTGCATCGTGACTCTGAACTTCCACTGCTTGCCTCTGCATAGCAACTTTGCATATACTAGTGCTGTTAGCTCACAGCTGACTTCTGGCTACTCCCTTGGGTTTCCAAGGCAAGAGACCTTCATAGGTGGTTTGCCATTTCCTGCCTCTGCATGGTGACTCTGAGCTTCCTCTGCATAGCAACTCTGCACAGACTGGCGGTGGAAAGTGCTGTCAGCTTACAGCTGGCTTCTGGCAACCCCCTTGGATTTCCAAAGCAAGGGACCTTCAGAGGTGGTTTGCCATTGCCTGCCTCTGCATGGTGACTCTGAACTTCCACTGCCTGCCTCTGCATAGCAACTCTGCATAGACTAGAGGTGGAAAGTGCTGTCAGCTCACAGCTGACATCTGGCAACCCTGCCCGGTTTGCAAGCTAAGAGACCTTCAGAGGTGGTTTGCCATTGCCCGCCTCTGCATAGTGACTCTTAATTTCCACTTCCTGCCTCTGTATGGCAAATGACAGTCAAGGGAGTGATGGGGACTGGAGTGTCGCAGTGGCTTAGAGGTAGAGCCTCTGCTTGGCATGCAGAAGGTCCCAGTTTCAATCCCCGGCATCCCCAGGTAGTAGGTGATGTGAAAGACCCTGGTGAGCAGCTACCAGTTTGAGTATATGACTTGGATGGGCCCAGAGTTTGACTTGGATGGGCCCAGAGTATGATTCAGTATAAAGCTGCTTCATGCATTCATTGCGTGTCCAGGAGGACATTTGCATTGGATGTCTCATTTGATGAGCGCCAGTTTGGTGTAGTGGTTAAGGGTGCGGACTCTTATCCGGGAGAACTGGGTTCGATTCCCCACTCCTCCACTTGCAGCTGCTGGAAGGGCCTTGGGTCAGCCATAGCTCTCGCAGGGGTTGTCCTTGAAAGGGCAGCTGCTGCGAGAGCCCTCTCAGCCCCACCCACCTCACAGGATGTCTATTGTGGGGAGAGAAGATATAGGAGATTGTAAGCCGCTCTGAGTCTCTGGTTCAGAAAGAAGGGTGGGGTATAAATCTGCAATTCTTCTTCTTAAGTGCACGGACTCTTATCTGGGAGAACCGGGTTCAGTTCCTCACTCCTCCACTTGCAGCTGCTGGAAAGGCCTTGGATCAGCCATAGCTCTCGCAGAGCTGTCTTTGAAAAGGCGGCTTCTGTCAGAGCTCTCTCATCCCCATCCACCTCACAGGATGTCTATTGTGGGGAGAGAAGATATAGGAGATTGTAAGCTGCTCTGAGTCTCTGGTTCAGAAAGAAAGGTGGGGTATAAATCTGCAATTCTTCTTTTTAAGTGCACGGACACTCATCTGGGAGAACCGGGTTCGATTCCCCACTTCTCCACTTGCAGCTGCTGGAATGGTCTTGGTCAGCCATAGCTCTCGCCAGAGCTGTCCTTGAAAGGGCAGCTTCTGTCAGAGCTCTCTCAGCCCCACCTACCTCACGGGATGTCTGTTGTGGGGGAGGAGGTTAAAGGAGATTGTGAACCGCTCTGAGGCAGAGTGAAGGGCAGGATATCAATCCAATTTCTTCTTCTTCCTCCTGAGTCTCAGCAAGGAGGGAAATAAATAAATTCATCCTTGTGTTGTGCCCCTGAAACCTGCAGTTCTCAGCCAACCAAGTGGCAGCTTCTATCTTTTACAACTGGATCAGCAGAGTCTTAAGACGAGATGCGAAAAGATCTCGAGAGTTGTTTTACAGGACCTTCTGTTGAACACATGTTGGCTGGTTTCCCTGCATCCTTCGCTGAGCCATGAAAGGCCCGTTAACAAACTAGTCAGCATAATAATCCCTCACACCCGCCAACTTTCATGTAGGACTCCTGGGTACGTGAAGCCATGGCATTTATTTATGCTTTTTAACAGAGCACTTTTATTAGCCTTTGTTTCTGGCTTTCTCGAGCGCATTGGAACGATATTTTCGATGTAGCACAAAATAAAAGCTGAGAGCCAGGTTCTTCTTCTCAGCCATCTCTGATTGAGCCTCTAAGTCAGGGGTGTCAAACAGGTGCCCCAGGGGGTCGAATCAGGCCCCCAGAGGCCTCCTATCAGGCCACGAGCAACTGGCTGTCATCTGCTTCCTTCTCCTCCTCTCTTGCTTCCTTCTGCAGCACAGCTTCCTTTGCCAGGCTTGCTCAAACGCACAGGAGCTACAGAACAAAGCCTCTATTTTCTTCATAGGCTGAGGCTGCTCCCTTGGAGAAGGAAGGGGGAAGGGAGAGCTTGCTTTGCCAGGCTCTCTCAATCACACAGCAGAGCTACTGAGCCAAGCCTCTCTTCCTTCTGTAGGCTGAGGATCCTCCCCCTCCTGATCCCTGGGGATGGAAGGAAAGACCCAGAGCTTCCTTTGCCCAGTTCCCTGGATCCCATGGGAGAAATACAAAGAAAGCACCTTTAAGACCAATGAGTGCTGATGTTTTAAGCGTGCCTTAAGTATTTTTTTTAAAAAAAATCTGTAATTGTGTTTGTGTCCTTTATAAAGTTTATATCTCTGCTACCTACTCTTAAATAGGTACCCACATGGCCCAGTCCAACATGGCCTGGTCCAACAAGGTCTCATTTATGTCAGATCCAGCCCTCAAAACAAGAAGAAGAAGACCACAGCTTTATACTCCGCCCTTCTCTCTGAATCAGAGTCTCAAAGCAGCTTACAATCTCCTTTTTCTTCTTCCCCCACAACAGACACCCTGTGAGGTGGGTGGGGCTGAGAGAGCTCTCCCAAAAGCTGCCCTTTCAAGGACAACTCCTGCCAGAGCTATGGCTGACCCAAGGCTGTTCCAGCAGCTGCAAGTGGAGGAGTGGGAAATCAAATCTGGTTCTCCCAGATAAGAGTCCGCGCATTTAACCACTACACCAAACTGGCTCTCTCTTATTTATCTGATTTATATCCCGCTCTTCTTTCTGAATCAGAGTCTCAGAGCGGCTTACAATCTCCTTTACCTTCCTCTCCCATAACAGACCCTCTGTGAGGTGGGTGGGGCTGAGAGAGCTCTCCCAGCAGCTTCCTCTGTCAAGGACAACCTCTGCCAGAGCTATGGCTGACCCAAGGCCATGCTAGCAGGTGCAAGTGGAGGAGTGGGGAATCAAACCCAGTTCTCCCAGATAAGAGTCCACACACTTAGCCACTACACCAAACTGGCAAAAGAGTTCAACACCTATGCTCTTAGTCATTTTTGGAAATCTTAGTAACACATCGGACTGCTGACTCTCAGTTGGGAAATTCATGGAGATCCGGAGTGTGGAGCCCAGAGAGGGCAGGTTTTGGAAAGGGGAGGGGCCTCATTTGGATAGAATGTCATTGAGTCTGCCCTAGGATTGCCAATCTCCAGGTGGTAAAAAATACAATGAGAGAGGTCACTCTATGAAACTAGCAAGGCTCATTTTGTAGCAGGAGCTCCTTTGCGTATTAGGCCACACCTCCCTGATGTAGCCAATCCTCCAAGAGCTTAGAGAGTTCTTAGTGCAGGGCTTACTGTAAACTCCAGGAGGATTCGCTACATTGGGGAGGTGTGGCCTAATATGCAAAGCAGCTCCTGCTACAAAATGAGCCCTGGAAACTAGCAACATTAACCCCAAGGTTCCTGTGAGCAAAATTACTACGATAACGAGAATACATATATTACAAACGAACAGGCAAAAAAATACAACCATCTATACACATGAATGACAATTCAATCCATACAAACTCAGTCTAATCCTGGCAACTCAGTTCATAATAATCAGTCAAATCAATGCATGCAGTGATTGTTCCAATTTCATAAAATCCAACCGGGGGAAAAAGCGACAGGACAGCTGGTATTCCACTTCCTGTTTCAGAGATTTCCTCAGGCACGGAATGATAAGACAGTTTCATAACATCTCTTGACCTGAAACACTCTTGCACTTGATGGAAGGTAATTATTCTCCTGACCTGGATGGCCCAGGTTAGCCTGATCTCATCCGATATCAGAAGCTAAGCAGAATCAGCCCTGGTCGGCATTTGAATGGGAGACCACCAAGGAAGTCCAGAGATGCTCTGCAGGGACAGGAAAGGGCCAACCACATCTGTCCATCTCTTGCCTTGACCTGGATGGCCAAAGCTGGCCTGGTCTCAGCAGATCTCAGAAGCTAAGCAGGGTCAGACCTGACTAGTACTTGGATGGGAGACCACCAAGGAAGTCCAGGGTTGCTATGCAGAGGCAGGCAATGGCAAACCACCTCTGAACATCTCTTGCCTTGTCCTAGATGGCCCAGGCTAGCCCGGTGTCATCCAATCTCAGAAGCTAAGCAGCTTCAGCCCTGGTTAGTGCTTGGATGGGAGACCACCAAGGAAGTCCAGGGTTGCTATGTAGAGGCAGGCAATGGCAAACCATCTCTGTTCATCTTCCATGATCTGGATGGCCCTGGCTAAACTGATCTTATTAGATATTTGAAGCGAAGCAGGGCTGGCCATGGTTAATATTTGGATGGGAGACCACCAAGGAAGTCCAGGGTTCCTATGCAGAGGCAGGCAATGGCAAATCATGACTGAAGGTCTCTTGCCTTGAAAACCCTACGGGGTCACCATAAGTTCAAAGGGAATAAGGACTTATCTTCATCTTGCCCTCTTTCACCTGGCTGTCCTTTCCCCCTTCTGATCTCCTGGCCTGCTTGGTCTCTTTTGTGCTGTGGACCAGGTCTCTGAGGTCATAGAGAGCTTGTGTTGTCATGGAGTGTCATTAGCTTAGTTGCCCGGCCTCATCAGATCTCAGAAGCTGAGCAGCTTCAGCCCTGGTGAGTACGTGGATGGGAGACCACCAAGGAAGTCCAGGGTTGCTACACAGAGGCAGGCAATGGCAAACCACCTCTGAATATCTCTTGCCTTGACCTGGATGGCCCAGGCTAGCCCAGTGTCATCCAGTCTCAGAAGCTAAGCTGGGTCAGCCCTGGTTAGTGCTTGGATGGGAGACCACCAAGGAAGTCCAGGGTTGCTACAAGAGGCAGGCAATGGCCAACCACCTCTGGACATCTCTTGCCTTGTCCTGGATGGCCCAGGCTAGCCCAATCTCATCCAATCTCAGAAGCTAAGCAGGGTCAGCCCTGACTAGTACTTGAATGGGAGACTACCGAGGAAGTCCAAGGTTGCTACTCAGAGGCAGGCAATGGCAAACCACCTCTGGACATCGCTTGGCCTGAAAAATAGACAGGCATCACCATTAGCCAACAGTGACTGTCAAAAGTCATCTCCTCTGTATTTCTCTTGCCGTGTTTGTGCTATAATCAATTTGCCTGGGTGCAATCTTGCTTTGCTCATCCTCTCTGCATGCTTATCTTGGGGACTTATTAGTCAAGAAGTTTCCACAGACTTCAAGGTCAGACTCTGGGGAAGGATAGATTAGACACCTGGACTGTGAAGCTAGGGGTGGACTCCAAAGGAGGGTGGGAAGGGGTCCCGCCAAAACCTGGTTCCCGCTTTTGCTTTGCTGCACTTGCATTTGAAAGATGATTGGGGCGAGGGGTTAAAAGGAGAGTCTCTGGCTAAGACATCAGTCTTAGCAAGGCTGGTGTACTGCCTTATGATGCTTATGGAATAAACTGCTGAACTATTGGACTGTGTTATTCCTTGACTCGAGCTCCTGACAGTGACTTGACGGCACTTTCCACCACTAGTCCAGTCCACTAGGGAGAGCCAGGGGTGGAATTCTAGCTGGAAGTCCTTTGCATATTAGGCCACACACCCCTGATGGAGCCACTCCTCCAAGAGCTTACAAAAAAGAACCTTGTAAGCTCTTGGAGGATTGGCTACATCAGTGGGTGTGGCCTAATATGCAAAGGAGCTCCTGCTAGAATTCCACCCCTGGGGACAGCAATTATAAATTCACCTCCGTCGGCATCTGTGGCCAGCTCACGTTGGCGTCAATCGAAACCAAATTCTTCTCCGCTCTGATAAAAAGGGTACCCGTTTAATGAACATTTGTTTCAGCTTGAGGAGTAAGCAGTGTGTTGATGGAGCCTTTTGGCAGAGTTCCTCCTCCCCCCCCCCCACCCACCACCACCATGCTTGTAAAAATCTGTTCCTCTAACTTCATTACAGTTTACAATCGCATTGTATAAGTGGTGGGTTTACTGTGCCCTTCAGCAGGAGACGTGGAGGCTAATGTTTTCAATCAAGGAAGCAAGGAAGGGCAAGTCCTGACCAGTCAGAGAATTGGCCTTTAACTGGTATGTGTTCTGGAGTTTCCGGGTTGGGAAATCCCTGGAGATTTTTGGGGTAGAGTCTGGAAGAACGAGGAGGAGGAGGAGAAGGAGAAGGAGGAGAAGAAGGAGGAGGAGGAGAAGGAGGAGGAGAAGGAGGAGGAGGAGGAGAAGAAGGAGGAGGAGAGGAAGAAGAAGATATTGGATTTATATCCCGCCCTCCACTCTGAATCTCAGAGTCTCAGAGCGCCTCACAATCTCCTTTATCTTCCTCCCCCACAATGGACACCCTGTGAGGTAGGTGAGGCTGAGAGAGATCTCCCAGAAGCTGCCCTTTCAAGGACAACTCTGTGAGAGCTATGGCTAACCCAAGGCCATTCCAGCAGCTGCAAATGGAGGAGTGGGGAATCAAACCTGGTTCTCCCAGATAAGAGTCCATGCACTTAACCACTACACAAACTACACCAAAAGGAGTTTGGGCTAGAATTTCACCCCTGACTCCAAGCTTACTACAGTCTTAATCTTGCATGATTTTTGTCCTAAAAGGGCAGAAGATCTCCAACATAATTTTGGGGGAAGGGGGAAGAGGAGGTTTTTCCCCAGCAGAAAATCTGGCTACATGCAATCCAACACATCTTCTTTGATAACTGTCTCCAAAAGTGCCTTGTTGTTTAGGTAATCATGAGGACTGCAGTCTTGCATCTCACAAAAGGGTCAGAGGGAGGAGATGGCCGTCGCCTAACCCTTTGAGATGGCAGAAGAGGTTTCATAGCTGGAATTTCCAGTTCCACCAAAAACTCTGGGGGGGGGGAAACATACCTAAATATGAAGGGACTCTGTGAATATGAATGTTCAGGGACTCATTTACATATTAGGGCACACCCCCTGACATCACCATTGTTTCCACACGGGGCTTTTTTTGTGGAAAAAGCCCAGCAAGAACTCTTCTGCATATTAGGTCACACCACCTGACTCCAAGTCAGTTGGAGCTGCGTTCCTGTGCGTTCCGGCTCAAAAAAAAAAAAAAAGCCCTGTGGATATTGTTTCTGAAACCCAGCTTGGTGCAGTGGTTAAGAGTGGCAGACTAATCTGGGAGAACCAAGTTTGATTCCCCACTCCTCCACTTGCAGCCGGAAGGATGGAAGGCTGAGTAAACCTGGAGCCGGCTACCTGAACCCAACTTTCGCCGGGATCAAACTCAGGTTGTAAGCAGAGAGCTCGGACTGCAGTACTGCAGCTTTATCACTCTGCTATAGGGTGGGATATAAATCCAATATCTCCTCCTCCTCCTTGTGGACACACACAGCTGCTGCGTTATGTGATATCATGTGATGTCTCCACACACACCAGCGGATGCTCCACACCTCACAATGAGGCTAGGTTCTAGAACAGGTCCGACTGTATTTGATTCCCCACTCCTCCACATGCAGCTGCTGGGCAGCCTTGGGCCAGTCATGGGTCTCCCAGAGCTCTCTCAGCCCCACAAGGTAGTCCCCTGTTCAAGCACCAGTCATTTCTGACTCTGGGGTGATGTCGCATCACAACCGTTTCACGGCAGACTATTTACGGGGTAGTTTGCCATTGCCTTCCTCAGTCATCTACACTTCCCCCCCTAGCAAGCTGGGTCCTCATTTTATTGACCTCGGAAGGATGGAAGGCTGAGTCAACCCGGAGCCGGCTACCTGAACCCAACTTTCGCCGGGATCGAACTCAGGTCGTGAGTAGAGAGCTCAGACTGCAGTACTGCAGCTTTATCACTCTGCTATAGGGTGGGATATAAATCCAATATCTCCTCCTCCTCCTTGTGGACACACACAGCTGCTGCGTTATGTGATGTCATGTGATGCCTCCACACACACAAGCGGATGCTCCACACCTCACAATGAGGCTAGGTTCTAGAACAGGTGCAACTGTATTTTGAAACGCCCCTGTTACCGTTTGTCGCTTAGGTATGCCTAGTTTAGCCCGGTCCTTGTCTGAAAGAAAAAGGAAAGAAAAAGAGGGAGGCGGGAGGAAACCATCCACGTCGCAGGGAAATATAAATGAAGGCCGGAAGAAACCGCAACATCTGGAATGCGAGAACAGGATTTACGGCTCGAGGCTTAATGAACTCTGAAAATAAAGTTCTCGACTCGGCTAATTTGTTTGGGCTTCAAAGAGAAGCAGGAGGCCGAGTTGTAAAAGGTGATTTGCTTTTTTTTTTTTTAAATGGGTTCTTACGCAATCCCCACCCCAACCCCTAAAGAGTGCAACTGAGCTAACATCAGCATGGCATAACAAACTTTGAGTGCAGTGGCGGAATAGCTGAGCTGAAAGCTTCTGGGTCACCTTATCCAATATTTAGGCCTCGGATTCAGCGGGAGCTCACAGGAGCACAGCTCCTCAACCCTTCTGACAGTTCCACCTCTTCCTTCCCACCTTGAATAGTAGGTGCAGCTGCATAACAATCCCTGGATGAGCTTCACCACCTATTTTTTCTACAAAACGACCCCACATGCTTTCTTTCTATCTCTCCCATGGGATCCAGAGAACTGGGCAAAGGAAGTTCTGGCTCTTTCCTTCCTTCCCCAGGGGACCAGGAGGGGGAGGAGCCTCAGCCAATAGAAGGAAAAGAGGCTTGGCTCAGTAGCTCTGCTTTGTGATTGGAAAAACAAGCCCTGCCTCCCCCCCCCTTCCTCCCCAAGGGAAGAGCCTCAACCAAAGAAGAAGCGGCCCTCAGAGCAGCTCACAATCTCCTTTATCTTCCTCCCCCACAACAGACACCTTGTGAGGTGGGTGCGGCTGAGAGGACTCTCACAGCAGCTTTCCTTTCAAGAACAACTCCTACAAGAGCTATGGCTGACCCAAGGTCATTTTAGTAGGTGCAAGTGGAGGAGTGGGGAATCAAACCCGGGTCTCCCAAATAAGAGTCCGCGCACTTAACCACTACACCGAACTGGAGAAAATAGAGATTTTGTTCTGTAGCTCCTGTGCGATTGAGGAAGCAAGCTGTGCTGCAGAAGGAAGCAAGAGAGAGGGAGAAGGAAACAGATGACAGCCAATTGCTCAGGGGCCTGATAGGAGCCCTCTAAAGTTTGATTGTCGTTGGGTAGCCGGCTCGAGGTTGACACAGCCTTCCATCTTTCCAAGGTCGGTAAAATGAGTACCCAGCTTGCTGGGGGGAAAGTGTAGAGAACTGGGGAAGACAATAGCAAAGCACCCCGTAAAAAGTCTGCTGTGAAAACATCATGATGTGACGTAGGGCTGGTGGGGTGGATCCTCCCCTTGCAGTGATGTCATCACAGTGGTGACGTCGCGCTGTGACCACTCTAGGAGCTTCCGGGAAAACTCTATGGTTTTCCCAGATGCTCTAGAAATTTGGGAGGGAAAACTCTATGATACTTATTGTACCATAGAGTTTCCCCTCCCAAATTGCTAGAGCGTCCGAGAAAATGGTAGAGTTTTCCCAGAAGTTCCTAGAGAGGCCAGTGCGCACTGCCGCCGGTGCGATGAGGTCACTTGCAAGTGATGTCATCATGCCACATGTGCTATGCGCCCATGAAAACAGTCCCCTGCGGGGGGGCTGGGCAACCCTAATGTGACATCACCCCATGGGTCGGTAACAACTTGGCGTTTGCACAGGGGAATAGGAAAGGTCCCCTGTGCAAGCACCAGTCATTTCTGACTCTGGGGTGACATTGCTATCACAACCTTTTCATGGCAGACTTTTTACGGGGTGGTTTGCCATTGCCTTCCCCAGTCATCTACGCTTTCCTCCCAGCAAGCTGGAGACTCATTTAACCGACCTCGGAAGGATGGAAGGCTGAGTCAACCTCGAGCCGGCTACCTGAAAAACCCAGCTTCCGCTGGGGATTGAACTTGGGTCACGAGCAGAGCTTAGGACTGCTGTACTGCAGCTTTAACACTCTGCGTCACGGGGAATACCTTTACCTTTTTATGAGAAGGCTAACTAAACACTCGGGTAGATAGATCCAAGTAGGCAGCCGTGTTGGTTTGAAGTAGTAGATCAAAATAGGAGTCGATTGCACCTTTAAGACCAACTTAGTTTTATTCAGAACGTAAACTTTCGTGTGCTCTCTAAGCGCACTTCATCAGACAAGGAATCCGGCACAGTGAGCAGAGCCATACATAGCTGGTAGGCAGTGACCCAGAATGCAAAATGGTACAGATTTAAGAACCAATGACAGAATAGCAAACCTTTGATCTGAGTAGCATGAACAAAACAGTAGTATGTCAAAATGTGAGAGTGTCTGTTAATGACTCTATTGCTATAAACCTGGGCCAAAAGGAAGGAATTTCTGCCTGTTTTCCCATCCAACTAACCCACCTTTAAGCATGCAACATACATAGAGTTTGTTCTCTCGGCGTGACTTCGCGAACGAAGATTTAAGAAGGGTGCAGTAGTCCACGTCTGCTGCAGGCTCGCTGGTGGCTGACAAGACCAATGTGGGACAGGCAGGTCCGGCCACAGTGGCTGCAGGGAAAAGTCTGATTTGGGGTTGGTGCTGTAGCAGTGCGATTCTTCCTCAATCTCCTTTTGTCCTCAAGACCAGCTATGCGTGCGTTCGCAAAGGAAGAGACAGCTTGGTGGATGGTGTGCCTCCATGCTTTGCGATCTGAGGCTAGGTCAGACCACTGGTGATGGTTAATGCAACAGGTACCAAGGGATTATATAGGTTGTAATTCGGAGAAAAATGCATTAAAATATAGTGGGAGACGGGGCCAATATATGTGATGGGATAAGCAACCAATATCCCTGTTTGCGTGTGTCAATGCAGCTAAAAGAGAAATGCATTGGATAGGGATGCTCTTGTCCGCCTAATTTACTTTTTAGCATGCAACCCTCATTCTGGTTTGCATAGGAAAAAAACTCGGATCTGGATCTGGCCTGACGAAAGTCACCCAGAACTGTATTTTGACTTATATATTTTTCATCCCCGTCTCGTTTCTCCCGGAGTGCTTAAAAGTTTCTCAGGTAGCGCTCTCCCCGGCTGGAGCATGTTTTAAATGTAGCCCTTGAATAAATAAAGCATGTTATTTAGAGAGCGTTTCTCCAAGTCTGCACAGCCCATTTCTTTCCAGCTGTAACCCTAGATGTCCGTGTACATGTTGGACTTGATTCCTGCGGGGAGTCGAGACGGCTTTGGTGGCACGACGCGTTTCACTAAGGGAGCTTTCGTGATGCACCCAGCCAGAGGGAGTTGACATGGGGGCGGCCAAGGGGGGGTGGGAATTGAATCTACTTAAACAGAACTGATCTTCACAAGCGGGGTTGGCCTCGGCACGAGGCAAACCAGGTGGTTGCCTAGGGCGCCGGCCTTTTGGGGTGACAAATTGGATGCCCCCATGTGACTTGGTGATGTCATCAGTGGGGGGGTGCCAGAAGTTAGCCTAGCCTAAGGGGCCAGACGGCCTAGGGCCAGCCCTGTTCGCAAGCGACACGGACACACACCCAGAGCGGGGGTACACAGCCTAGTCGGCATAGAACACAAGGGTCTTAGCAGGCCCAGAAATAGGGTGGCAAGGCCCAATTGGAGAAACATCTGGGGACTTTGGGGGTGGAGCCAGGAGACATGGGGGTGGAGCCAGGAGCGAGGGTGCGACAAGCATCATTGAACTCCAAAGGGAGTTCTGGCCGTCACATTTCAAGGGACCGCGCGCCTTTACATGCCTTCCCTCCATTGGAAATAATGAAGGACAGGGGCACCTTCTTTGGGGGCTCGTAGAATTGGACCCCCTGGTTCAATCTTTTTGAAACTTGGAGTGTGTTTTGAGGGGAGGCACCAGATGCTACGCTGCAAATTTGGTGCCTCTATCTCAAAACAGCCTTCCCAGCTGCCTCCTCAAAATCAAGGGCGACCAGGCCAGATGTACCTCACTGGGGAGATTGTTCCGTAATTGGGGGGGCTGCCACCGAAAAGGCCCTATCTCATGTAACCACCATATTAGCTTCTTTGGCTCAGTTCTTGTGATCTAATCCCTGGGCAGTAATCCATGGGAGTCAAAGGCCCCTCAGATCCCCTGGTTTCCAGGAAGAAGAAGAAGAAGAAGAAGAAGAAGAAGAAGAAGAAGAAGAAGAAGAAGAAGAAGAAGAAGAAGAAGAAGAAGAAGAAGAAGAAGAAGAAGAAGAAGATGATGATGATGATGATGATATTGGATTCATATCCTGTCCTCTACTCTGAATCTCAGAGCGGCTCACAATCTCCTTTAATCTTCCTCCCCCACAACAAACACCCTGCAAGGTGGGTGGGGCTGAGAGAGCTCTCACAGCCACTGCCCTTTCAAGGACAACTCCTGTTAGAGCTATTACTGACCGAAAGCCATTCCAGCAGCTGCAAGTGGAGGAATGGGGAATCCAACCCAGTTCTCCCAGATAAGAAGAAGAAGAAGATATTGGATTTATATCCCGCCCTCCACTCCGAAGAGTCTTAGAGCGGCTCACAATCTCCTTTACCTTCCTCCCCCACAACAGACACCCTGTGAGGTAGATGAAGATATTGGATTTATATCCCGCCCTCCACTCCGAAGAGTCTCAGAGCGGCTCACAATCTCCTTTAACTTCCTCCCCCACAACAGACACCCTGTGAGGTAGATGAAGATATTGGATTTATATCCCGCCCTCCACTCCGAAGAGTCTCAGAGCGGCTCATAATCTCCTTTCCCTTCCTCCCCCACAACAGACACCATGTGAGGTGGGTGGGGCTGAGAGGGCTCTCACAGCAGCTGCCCTTTCAAGGACAGAGTCTCAGAGCGGCTCACAATCTCCTTTCCCTTCCTCCCCCACAACAGACACCATGTGAGGTGGGTGGGGCTGAGAGGCCTCTCACAGCAGCTGCCCTTTCAAAGACAGAGTCTCAGAGCAGCTCACAATCTCCTTTACCTTCCTCCCCACAACACACACCCTGTGAGGTGGGTGGGGCTGGAGAGGGCTCTCCCAGCAGCTGCCCTTTCAAGGACAGAGTCTCAGAGCGGCTCACAATCTCCTTTCCCTTCCTCCCCCACAACAGACACCCTGTGAGGTGGGTGGGGCTGAGAGAGCTCTCACAGCAGCTGCCCTTTCAAGGACAACCTCTGCCAGAGCTATGGCTGACCCAAGCCCATTCCAGCAGGGGCAAGTGGAGGAGTGGGGAATCAAACCCTGTGAGGTGGGTGGGCCTGGAGAGGGCACTCACAGCAGCTGGACTTTCAAGGACAACCTCTGCCAGAGCTATGGCTGACCCAAGGCCATTCCAGCAGCTGCAAGCGGAGGAGTGGGGAATCAAACCCGGTTCTCCCAGATAAGAGACCCCACACTTTACACCAAACTGGCTCTCCTGTGATTAGGACTGTGCATGTGATCTTTAAGTGGTCTAAGTGGATTTTTTTCTGCAGCTTAGTTTCCGAGATCTGATGAAATCGGGCTATACAATGCTCCCTTCCTCAGAGTAATTAAGTGTCACCTGGAGGGCGGGATATAAATCCAAGGGGAAAAAATAAAATAAGCATCTGTCGACGTGCGCAATTAATAGCGCAATTCTATGTCGTCCATCCAGTCTTAGGACTTCACTGTATTTCCCACGGGGGTTCCGGAGAAGAAGTAGCTGCCAGACCTTTTAAACTGTGTTTCGCTTTAACAATTGCCAAAACAAATACTCCCGCCCAAAGTGTCTGGAGTCATCGCTTACCTCACTGAAAAAGTAGCACATTAACGTTATTTGGGTTTAGGGCATGCAAGCCGTCGGTGACCTTCTAAACAGCCAGTGGTCTAGCTTTGCATTCATTGTTAAGGCACTCTTCGAAATTGCAAGAAACATCAGATCGTTGATATATATTTCCAAAAAAAAGCCTTTGTGAGATTGCACCCTTGCTCACTCAGAATACAACAGTAATCAAGGGAGCCAGTCCCTTTAACGGCACTGTTCTTAAATGTGCTTTTCTTCCTTCGGTTCTTAAATGTGCTTTTCCGAGAGCCAGTTCAGAGTAGCGGTTAAGTGTGCGGACTCTTATCTGGGAGAACCGAGTTGGATTCCCCACTCTTCCACTTGCAGCTGCTGGAATGGCCTTGGGCCAGCCATAGCCCTGGCAGAGGTTGTCCTTGAAAGGGCAGCTGCTGTGAGAGGCCTCTCCAGCCCCACCTACCTCACAGGGTGTCTGTTGTCGGTGTGTGGGGGGGAGATAAAGGAGACTGTAAGCATCCCTGAGACTCTGAGATTCAGTGTGAAGGGTGGGGTATAAATCCAATATCTTCTTCTTAGAGAGCCAGTTTGTGATTAAGTGAGCAGACTCTGTGGTTAAGTGAGCAGTGGTTAAGTGAGCAGACTCTGATCTGGGAGAACCAGATTTGATTCCCCACTCCTCCACTTGCAGCTGCTGGAATGGCCTGGGGTCAGCCATAGCTCTTGTAGGAGTTGTCCTTGAAAGGGCACCTGCTGTAAGAGCTCTCTCAGCCCCACCCACCTCACAGGGTGTCTGTTGTGGGGGAAGGAGATAAAGGAGATTGTAAGCCACTCTGAGATGCTGAGATTCAGAGTGAAGGGTGGGTTATAAATCCAATATCTTCTTAAAGAGCCAGTTTGACGTAGTGGTTAAGTGCGCAGACTCTTATCTGGGAGAACCAGATTTGATTCCCCACTCCTCCACTTGCAGCTGCTGGAATGGCCTGGAGTCAGCCATAGCTCTTGTAAGAGTTGTCCTTGAAAGGGCACCTGCTGTAAGAGCTCTCTCAGCCCCACCCACCTCACAGGGTGTCTGTTGTGGGGAAAAGGAGATTGTAAGCCGCTCTGAGATGCTGAGATTCAGGGTGAAGGGTGGGGTATAAATCCAATATCATCTTCTTAGAGCGCCAGTTTGGCGTAGTGGTTAAATGTGTGGACTCGTGAAAGGGCAGCTTCGGGGAGAGTTGGATTTATACCTTGCCATTCACTTGGTGTCTCAGAACAGCTTACAATCTCCTCAATCGGTCTCCATAGGGAGTAATGGAGTGCCCAGCAAACGTTTCCCCTCACCACTTGCTGATGACCCTGAAGCGGGAGGAAGGCCTCCAAACCAGGGGATCCCCTGCCCCCAACTGGGGACTGTGTAACCAACAAGGAGCAACGCGGAAAATGGAGTAGGGAAACAGGTCAAAAACCTCTGCGGAATCCAGCCTCCAAATCCTTGTGCAAGAGAAGGGGGGTTGCTTCCGAACTGGGAAAGAGAGCAGGAAGCCTCTGAGAAACGTGGGATCAAGTACTGCCACGTCTCATCTTCTTCACTGTGCCTTGCTGTACGGAAGGAATCTTTGGAGCTTTGGTCTCCGTGGACAACCCTACCTATAGAACTACTGCCTGCACCTCTATGAAGAGCCAGTTTGGTGTAGTGGTTAAGTGTGCGGACTCTTATCTGGGAGAACTGGGTTTGATTCCCCACTCCTCCACTTGCACCTGCTGGAATGGCCTTGGGTCAGCCATAGCTCTGGCAGAGGTTGTCCTTGAAAGGGCAGCTGCTGTGAGAGCCCTCTCCAGCCCCATCCACCTCACAGGGTGTCTGTTGTGGGGGAGGAAGGTAAAGGGGATTGTGAGCCGCTCTGAGACTCTTCGGAGTGGAGGGCGGGATATAAATCCAGTATCTTCTTCTTCTATGAACGTTTGGACATTTAATTGCCTTGGAATGACTTTGGTTGTGGATTTGTAGGTTCCAAATGTATTATTCTTCCAACTTGGGTTGACCTAAAGACTTGTTGATATTTATTTGAGTGTTAAGCGATTGTTGATTTTAAGAAGCCCCGTGGCGGAGAGTGTTAAAGCTGCAGTACTGCGGTCCTAAGCTCTGCTCACGACCTGAGTTCGATCTCCGGCAGAATCTGGGTTTTCAGGTAGCCAGCTCGAGGTTGACTCAGCCTTCCATCCTTCTGAGGTCAGTAAAATGAGTCCCCAGCTTGCTGGGGGGAAAGTGTGGATGACTGGGGAGGGCAATGGCAAACCACCCCATAAAAAGTCTGCTGTGAAAATGTTGTGAAAGCAACGTCATCCCAGAGTCGGAAACGACTAGCACTTGCACAGGGGACCTTTCCTTTCCTTTGTTGATTTTTATCTTTGGAGGCTGGTTTTCCCGGAAGTTTTTTACCTGTTTCTATGCCCCACCTGGAGACTGGCAACCCTATTTCCCAGCCCAGAGCGGGAAACCTTGCTTGGAAATATAAAGCAAGAATATGCCCCCACGCCCCCTGCGAGTTCATGAGCATGATTCATGGTCCATCCAAATCTCACCGGACAGATGCACTCCAGCAGGGGAAATGATAAATCTGCGTATTGTCTTCGTTCTCTGCCGTCGATCTACAGTGGCTTTTTAACTGCTGAAAGAAGATCAAGCGTTTCTCAAACCCGCAAGCTGCTCTCAGCCCTGGAATTTGGTGCCAAGGATATTCGTCAGCCGTATGTTTTTGGATCGTATGTCACGATGGATTAGCCGACACTCCACGGACATTTGACGGCTTCCTCCAGTTGCAGCCGCAAAACTAGTTCTCAGGCACGCCACTGGACACTGAGGCCTCCCCCAAGAGGACCTGGGCGGTCTACAGTGGTGGCATTATCTCTTGGCTGCTTCCAGATGAAACCGAGCCGAGTGTCTTGATGCATATCCCACCTGGCAAAATCCACTTGCAAATGGTCACTGGGAGAGCCAGTTTGGTGTAGTGGTTAAGTGCGCGGACCCTTATCTGGGAGAACTGGGTTTGATTCCCCACTCTTCCACTTGCAGCTGCTGGAATGGCCTTGGGTCAGCCATAATTCTTGCAGAGTTGTCCTTGAAAGGGCAGCTTCTAGGAGAGCTCTCTCAGCCCCACCTACCTCACAGGGTGTTTGTTGGAGGGGAGAAGGTAGAGAAGATTGTGAGCCACTTTGAAACTCTGAGATTCAGACTAGGGGTGTGCATTCGGTTCGGCTGAACCAAATAGACCTCAGAATACCCCCTGATTCAGAAGTATACGACATCATATACTTCCGAATCCAATTAGAAGGCATTACTCGAGAGCCGTATATGGCTCCTCGTATACTTCCGAATCAATATCCCACCTGGCAAACTCCACTTGCAAATGGTCACTGGGAGAGCCAGTTTGGTGTGGTGGTTAAGTGTGTGCACTCTTATCTGGGAGAACCGGGTTTGATTCCCCACTCTTCCACTTGCAGCTGCTTCAATGGCCTTGGGTCAGCCATAATTCTTGCAGAGTTGTCCTTGAAAGGGCAGCTTCTAGGAGAGCTCTCTCAGCCCTACCTACCTCACAGGGTGTTTGTTGGAGGGGGGAAGGTAGAGGAGATTGTGAGTCACTTTGAAACTCTGAGATTTAGACTAGGGGCGTGCATTCGGTTCGGCCGAACGGAATAGACCGCAGAATACCCCCTGATTCAGAAGTATACAAAATCATATACTTCCAAATCCATTTAGAAGGCATTACTCGAGAGCCATATACAGCTCCCCGTATACTTCCGAATCAATATTCGAATCAATATTCGGAAGTATACAGAACTCAATGTAAAAGGCGGGAAAGGAGCTTCTGCAGCCTCAGGGGAGCTGCTTGACTCCTTTCCCGCCTTTGGAAGCCTTTTCCCGCCTCTCCCACAGCTTCCCTGGGATCAGGGAGGGAGGAGGAGGGGGAAAGGAGCCCCAGCAGCCAATCCAAAGCATGCATTTGCAAAATGCACTGCAAATGCATTCTTTGCAGGGCTGTTGTGTAGCTGATGGCCGGGCTAATCCCCTGGCCATCAGCAACATTGTTGTTCTTTTGTTTACTTGTGTATCCAAGTAAACAGTGTTCTCTGGCCCATCACAGAGCAGTGGTGTTTTTTGAAACTGCTCTGTGTAGGGCCAGAGAAACTTTTTAAGGAATCTTCTTGGCTGGAATCCATTCCATTGCTGCTGTGTTGGTGTGAGAGAGAGATTGTGCTGCGCTGGCCCTTGACCTCAGCTGCTGCTGCTCTCTATGAGCCTTGACTGACCTGCCCGGAGAGGAGAAGACATCTAAGAAGGTAAGACAGTCTTGGGGTTCTTGTTTTTATTTTAGTTAGGATAAAAGTAAAAGGACTTTTTAAGACTCAGAGTCCCTTTACTTATCCAGATTTGGGTGGGTGGGTAGCTTATTTGGGATTAGGGGGTTCTGCTGAGGGTGGGGGCCTGGGGTGGGGGGGGTTGCCAATTTGCCTATATGTTACTTTAGTGAGAGGACTTTTAAAAGTGCAGTGTCCTTTTACTTTTCCTGATTTTGGTGGCTTGGATTTCTTGGGGTTAGGGTGAAGGTTTTTTTGGGAGGAGGGGTTGGTTAAGTTCCTGTATGATTAAAAGTCAGGGTTTTTTACTGTTTTAAAAGGATTCTGTGTTTGATTTGTTGCTGCTGTGTCGTGCTGCTGTTGTTCCTTTTCTCTTCTGGTTCTTGGGGGGGGGGGCTGTTTGGCCTAATTTTTATCATTAAAAAGTTCAAGTTTTAACAGTTGAATTTGTTGGCCTTTTCTCAGTTGGATTTGTTTGGATGTGTTGTTGTTGGTTTTGCATCCTGTCCCGTTGTCCCTTTTTCCTGGTTTTGGGGTTTTTTTTGGGGGGGGGGGGTTTAAAAGTTAAGTCTCTGTCACGTTTTGGGTTTTTTTAATTACCTCAGGCTGGTGTGCGGGCTGTGTGGGGTGGGTCACTTTCATGTTTTTATAGAGCCATTTTTGGAGTCTGAGGGTTCTATGCAGTTTTGGGTGATAGGGGCACCCTCTTTGGGTTCCCCTGGAATGGGAACCCCTGGCCCAATCTTTTTGGGACTTGGGAGGTTTGTAGCGGAGAGTCCCCTGCAGGTCCCCTGCAAATTTGGGGGCTCTCCCTCAAAGCCCCTCCCCTCGAGGTGGCTTCCAATGTACCCTATTTTGCCATTGATTTCAATGGCCCATAAGTTATAATGGTGGGATGGGGAACCCTCTTTGGGTGCCCCTGGAATGGGAACCCTTGGCCCAATCTTTTTGGGACTTGAGGGGTTCGTAGAGAAGAGTCCCCTGCAAATTTGGGGGCTCTCCCTCAAATCCCCTCCCCTCCAGGTGGCTTCCAATATACCCTATTTTGCCATTGATTTCAATGGCCCATAAGGTATAATGGGGCCGTATATTCAGAAATAACCATATATCTCCCGTATATACAGCTATTCCGAATACCAGTATTTGGAAATATACGGTATTCCAAATATTTTGGCCCCGTATATTTCCGAATCCGATTAATTCTGAATTATTATTTTTTTGCACACCCCTAATTCAGACTGAAGGACTGGGTAGAAATCCAATATCATCTTCTTCTTACCAGGAGCATGGATGTATAACCAGGGCTTTTTTTGTAGCAGGAACTTTTTTGCATTTTAGGCCACACCCAATGTTCTTTCTAAGCTGAGTTAGTGTGAGCTAACTCAGAATTTTTTAGCCTCCAGCTCACACATTTTTGTCTCAGTTCAGGGAAAATGACCCTAGAACAATTTAATTTATGCAGTAAAAAGGTAAAGGTACTCCCCTGTGCAAGCACCAGTCGTTTACGACTCTGGGGTGACATTGCTTTCACAGCATTTTCACGGCAGATTTTTTACGGGGTAGTTTGCCATGGCCTTCCCCAATCATCTACACTTTCCCCCCAGAAAGCTGGGGACTCATTTTATCGACCTCGGAAGGATAGAAGGCTGAGTCAACCTGGAGCTGGCTACCTGAACCAGCTTCTGCTGGGATCAAACTCAGGTCGTGAGCAGAGGGCTCCGACTGCAGTACTGCAGCTTTTTCCACTCTGCTCCACGGGACTCTCCAATTTATGCAGCAGCTCACCACTTTAATGCCAGTAGCTCACAAAGTCGAATTTTTGCTCACAAGCCTCCACAGCTTAGAGCAGGGGTGGCCAACAGTAGCTCTCCAGATTTTTTTTTGCCTACAACTCCCATCAGCCCCAGCCAGCATGGCCAAAGGCTGGGGCTGATGGGAGTTGTAGGCGAAAAAACATCTGGAGAGCTACTGTTGGCCACCCTTGACTTAGAGGGAACATTGACCACACCCTCTGTTGTAGCCAATACTTCAAGAGCTTAGAGTAGGCCCTGTAAGAAGAGCCCTGTAAACTCTTGGAGGATTGGCTACATAAGAGGGGTGTGGCCTAATAGGCAAAGGAGTTCCTGCTATGAAAACAAAGCCTGTATAACCCACTTACTGGGAGTGCGCTTTCAGAAGTTGTCAGCGTATGTCCCCTTCAGTGGGGTGGATCTGATGCAAAACCAGTTGGAGAAACACAAGGCCCTCCCTCCAGAGGCCCTAATGAGCTTGCAAGCGGGGTGTTCGGAACGCGGGCGCCATGCACCTAAAAGGAATGCTTTGAATGGTTGCCAAGGGGGATAGGGGAGCTCTAAGAAGACTGTGCTTCAGTCCTGCTTTTGTCCCCTAAACTATAGGCAAGCCCTGCTACGGATGATGAATGCAGAGTGGCAGGAGACGCAGAACGGATGAAGGGGATGCCCCATTTTCGCCGAGGTTTGTTTGGCTGGCAGTAAGAGAATGCGGTTTAGGGGACGACAACTGGGCTCGTTCTTTGAGGAGCAGGAAGTATTTACTTCCAGGCAAAATGTGACACTTTTTCTCCTTCTCGACCTTCGATTCGACTCCTTCCCAGCGGACCAGCTCACTCAGGGCTTTTTTTTGTAGCAGGAATTCCTTTGCATATTAGGCCACGCCCCCCCCCCCGATGTAGCCAATCCCCCAAGAGTTCTTCGTACAGGGCTTACTGGAAGCTCCAGCAGGGTTGGCTACATCAGGGGTGTGTGGCCTAAGAGGCAAAGGAATTCCTGCTACCAAAAAAAAAAAAGCCCTGCAACTCATCGGTCTGTTTATACCCCACACATCTGTCCTCTGTTTCTTCTTTGAAAATCCCTCTAATGGGAGTTACAAGACTGATGCTTGCGGTAACTTTTCCATCACTATTATCTCCAAGGCCTAATATGATTCATGGTTCTTTAGAGCACTCAGTGTACTTCAGGGTGGGAAACCCTGGACCAAGTAACACCCCCCCCCTCCCTATTCACACACTCTTGTATGCAGGGGTGGAATTCTAGCAAAAGCTCCTCTGCATATTAGGCCATGCACCCCTGATGTAGCCAATCCTCCTGGAGTTTACAAGGCTCTTTTTTGTAAGCTCTTGGAGGATTGGTTACATCAGGGGTGTGTGGCCTGATATGCAAAGGAGCTCCTGCTAGAATTCTACCCCTGCTTGTCTGCATTTGTTTCCCTTTTAAAAATCAAACATCTCAGGTAACTACAAGCTCAAACAGAGGGATGAAAGGAGCTGCTAATGCTTTCCCTGTGGTCCATTTCTTAGCCAAAAATTATCTGCCTATTTGCTATTCTCCCTGTGGGGATAACAGTCCCCATTTGATATTCCCCCCCTAAGAAGTATGTGAGGGGAAGCTTTGAATAAGAAAAGACGGGGCTACTTAGGCCTCTCCCCCCTCCAGTGAAGTGATTCAAAAGCCTGCCTTAAAAGGGGGGGAAATCTGATGCGGGGGGGGGGGCGGAGAGACAGACAGAGACAGAGCGACAGAAAAAGAAAGAGATAGACAGAGAGAGTGAGAGAAAGACAGAGAGAGAAAGACAGAGAGACAGAAACAGAAAGAGAGAGACACAGAGAGAAAGACAGAGAGACAGTGTGCGATTGCAATAAAAAAGGCCAATGCCATGCTGGGAATTATTGGGAAGGGAATCGAAAACAAATCAGCCAGTATCATAATGCTCCTGTATAAATCGATGATGCTGTGTATTTGGAATACTGTGTACAGTTCTGGTCACCGCACCTCAAAAAGGATATTATAGCATTGGAAAAAGTCCAGAAAAAGGCAACTAGAAAGATTAAAGGTTTGGAACACTTTCCCTATGAAGAAAGGTTAAAACGCTTGGGGCTCTTTAGCTTGGAAAAACATTACCTGCAGGGTGACATGATAGAGGTTTACAAGATTATGCATGGAGTGGAGAAAGTAGAGAAAGAAGTACTTTTCTCCCTTTCTCACAATACAAGAACTCATGGGCATTCAATGAAATTGCTGAGCAGTCAGGTTAAAACGAATAAAAGGAAGTCCTTCACCCAAAGGGTGATTAACATGTGGAATTCACTGCCACAGGAGGTGGTGGTGGCTACAAGCATAGGCAGCTTCAAAAGGGCATTGGATAAAAATATGGAGCCATCAGTGGCTATTAGCCACAGTATATATTATATATATATATATATATTGGCCACTGTGTGACACAGAGGTCGTTTTCACACTCACCTCCAGCCGGCGCAACCCCCCTCTTCACCGTGCAGGATCTGCGCAGATTACGCACTAAATGCCGCGGAGCAGCCTTTTGCGCCGGAAACTCCCGTCGCAAAAGCCACACAAACGCCAAACTGCTTTTTGGCGATTTACGTTTGAGCGGCTTTTGCGACGGGAGTTTCCGGCGCAAAAGGCTGCTCCGCGGCATTTAGTGCGAAATCCGCGCAGTGAAGAGGGGGGTCGCGCCGGCTGGAGGTGAGTGCGAAAACGACCACAGTGTTGGACTGGATGGGCCGTTGGCCTGATCCAACATGGTTTCTCTTATGTTCTTATGACAGAGACAGAAACAGAAAGAGAGAGACAGAGAGAGAGAGAAAGACAGACAGACAGAGATAGAGACAGAAAGAGAGACAGAGACAGACAGACAGACACAGTCACATCCAGTGTGGGCTAAAGTCAATGAAAAAGTGCTTAGAATGTTCTGGAATCTTTCCCTGCTCACTCCTTCCCTCCAAAGACTTTAGCTAATCTTTGAGGCCTCTTGCCTTTGTGACTGCCAGCTCCACTATGCCTCCTTCGTGAGTCCGGCGGTGTCAACGTCCTCCTCGCCTTCACCAGGCCCGGTCCCTGTGACAGGATCAAACGTTAGGGGGGTTTTCCCCCTCAAAAGGCCAGAGTTTGACGTGGATGAACAACTGCCTATAAAACGCCTTAAGCTCTTCCCTTGTAATGTATTTAATTTCACACTGGCTGATAATATTGGCCCTGAATGGCTGCCGGCGGGGGGGTTCTCTTTGTGTCCCACTCAGCCACACAGGCGAAGGAAGACTTTGGAGCCTACAGCTGGGGTGTAGAGGTTGGGGGAGTTAGAGGATTTTGTGCTGGCTAACGCAGAGAAGGAATAGGGGAAAGTCTAAATCCCGTGGCACCGTTAAGACCCACAAAGTTTAATTCTGGGTATACGTTTTAGGGTGCACATACTTGGGCTGCCAGTTCCCAGTAGGGGGCAGGATACCCCCCTGGTTTGGAGGCCCTCCCTCGACTTCAAGGTTATCAGAAAGCGGGGTGGGGGGTTGAATGTCTACTGGGCACTCCGTTATACCCTATGGAGACCTGTTCCCATAGGGTATGACAGAGAATCGATCTGTAGGGGCTTGATGGGGGGGGGGGCTGTTTTTTGAAGTTAAAAAAAAAAAGGTCATGATAGTCCCCTGTGCAAGCACCAATCATTTCCGACTCTGGGATGATGTCGCATCACAATATTTTCATGGCAGACTTTTTTCATGGGGTGGTTTGCCCTTGCCTTCCCCAGTCATCTCCACTTTTCCCCCCAGCAAGCTGGGGACTCGTTTTACCGACCTCGGAAGGATGGAAGGCTGAGTCAACCTGGAGCCGGCTACCTGAACCCAGCTTCCTCCGAGATCGAACTCAGGTCTTGAGCAGAGGTCTTGGGACTGTAGTACTGCAGCTTTGCCACTCTGCGCCACAGGGCTCTTTATCTTATTTTTTTAATATTTCTTTTTGAATTTCTTTTTTGAAGTAGAGGCACCAGATTTTTAGCATAGCATCTGATGCCCCTCCTCACCCCCCCCCAGTTCAAAAAATATTGGACCGATCCAATTCTATGTATGTGTCCCTATCCTCCATTCTTTACAGTGAAGGGAAGGCATTTAAAAGGAGCGCAGTCCCTTTAAATGTGATGGCCAAAACTCCCTTTGGAGTTCAAGGGTGCGTCTCACCAACCTTTCTCCAAGCCAACTTAGCTGGCAGTTTGGAGAATATGTTTAAAGTTAAAGTTGCTTTCTTTCCACCTCTCCCATCTATTTGCCTCCCTTCCTTCTTCCCTCCCTTCCTATCTTGTGATTCTCAAACATCTGATGCTCATGTCTTGTGGCTCTCCAACTTCAGACATTTATTGAACACATTTGTTATGAGGGCTGGATCTGACATAAATGAGAACTTGTCGGGCCGGGTCATGTTGGGCCGGGTTGGGCCGAGCCATGTGGGGCTGGGCCGTGTGTGTATCTATTTAAGATTAGGTAGCAGAGATATAAATCTTATAAAGAACACAAACAGAAATATATATATATATTTTTTAAAAAAATTAAAACATGCTTAAAATGTTAGCACTCATTGGTCTTAAAGGTGCTTTCTTTGTATCTCTCCCATGGGATCCAGGGAACTGGGCAAAGGAAGCTCTGGCTCCTTCCTTCCTTCCCCAGGGGACCAGGAGAGGAAGGAGCCTCAGCCGATGCAGAAAATAGAGGTTTTGCTCTGTAGCTCTGCTGTGCGATTGAGCAAGCCTGGCAAAGCAAGCTGAGATGAAGAAGGAAGCGAGAGAGAGGGAGAAGGAAGCAGATGACAGCCAGTTGCTCAGGGGTCTGATAGGAGGTCTTCGAGGGGCCTGATCCGGCCCCTGAACTGTATATTTGACACCCCTGCCCTATGTGACTTGTAATGGCCTCTTTATCCTCATTACATTTGAAAGCTGCTTACCTAGAGGAAGAGACTTGGCAAAGCCTGTTGCAAAGAGAAGTCAAAGCACTGAAGCATATAGATGGAATTCTTTAACAATGCATGAGCGCAGCGTCCTCTGCCAATGGGAGATCTGCACTGGACTTGGCGAAGGAGCCCGAGTGCCAGCTTGCGGAGTCCTCCTGCTGTTTACAAAGAAATGCCACGGTTTCCATTTGGAGAGGAGTCATTTGCGCTGATTTTAGTCCATTTCAAAACTGAGGGCCCCCCCCCTTTTTTTTTTTTTGTTTCCGTTGGCATGTCGAAAAGGATTTCACTCAGGCATGTGATATTAGTCTGGTCCAATTGAGGGGAAGCACAGAGCGTAATGTTGGAGAAAACTCCAGCTGGAAGTTCAGTTCCCATCTGTAATAATTCTCTCTCTCTCTCTTGCAAAAAAATGAAGGAAAGAAGTTAAATTGTGCATGCATATTGGACACACTGAATAGGAATCTTGCAGTGGCTGTCAGAGAATAAGGATGGAAGGAAAGGAAAGGTCCCCTGTGCAAGCACCAGCCGTTTCCGACTCTGGGGTGACGTTGCTTTCACAACATTTTCACGGCAGACTTTTTACGGAGTGGTTTGCCATTGCCTTCCCCAGTCATCTGCACTTTTCCCCCAGCAAGCTGGGGACTCCTTTGACCGACCTCGGAAGGATGGAAGGCTGAGTCAACCTCGAGCTGGCTATCTGAACCCAGCTTCCGCCAGGGATCGAACTCAGGTCGTGAACAGAGCTTAGGACGGCAGTACTGCAACTTTAACACTCTGCACTATAGGGCTAATGCTAAGGATGGAAAGAACACCCTTTCCCCCCCTATGGCATCAGGGTTTCCCTGATGTTAGGAAATTCTTGGACATTTTGAGAGAGCTCTCACAGCAGCTGCCCTTTCAAGAACAACTGCAATAGGTATGGCTGACCCAAGGCCATTCCAGCAGGTGCAAGTGGAGGAGTGGGGAATCAAACCCGGTTCTCCCAGATAAGAGAGCTATGGCTGACCCAAGGCCATTCCAGCAGCTGCAAGTAGAGGCCCATCGTTGTAGGGCCCAGGGGGCCGGCGCAGCGGCCCGCTGAAGCAGCCTGTCGGTCACTTCCGGGTTCCTGTCCTGCATCTCGACCTGTGTTATTAGTGACAGGCTGCTTCGGCGGGCCGCTGCGCCGGCCCCCTGGGTCCCACAATGAACAGTCAGGGTTGATTTCATGTTATTCACATCAGTAACTCTGTCCAGCCATTTCATCTTTTGCCATCCCCTTCTTCTTTTGCCTTCTGTTTTTCCCAGCATCAGGGTCTTCTCCAGGGAGTGCTCCCTTCTCATTGGGTGGTCAAAGTATTTGAGCTTCAGCTTCAGCATCTGACCTCTCAGGGAACAGTCTGGGTTGATTTCCCTCAGAACTGACTGATTGGATCTTCTTGCAGCCCAAGGGACTCTCAAGAGTCTTCTCCAGCACCGCAGCTCAAAAGCATCTATTCTTCTGCACTCGGCCTTCCTTATGGTCCAGCTCTCACAGCCATACATTACTACTGGGAATACCATCGCTTTGACTATACAGACTTCTGTTGGCAGGGTGATGTCTCTACTTTTTATTATACTGCCCAGGTTCAACATAGCTGTCCTCCCTAGGTACTGCCTCTAATTATTAAGTATTAGAGTCTAATCCTTTAGGAATATCTGAAGCCAGAGATGACAGCACTGTAGACCTAGAGCCTTAGAAACAGATGGGATGGAGGGCAAACTGATAAGCTCTAAAAAGGTAGGCCAAGAGTTGTGTTGGCAGAACTCTGGAGGAAGTGGGAGTCCCCTGCTGGCCAGCAAGGGGGGGGGACTCACCCCCCAAAGAGGGAGTTCCATCTGATGTTCAGCAACATGTCAAAATTACCACCCGCGTGACCCAGAAGTGACATCATCAGACACAGGATGTCAGGGCGATGCTGTGGTATGTGGGCAAAAACTCTGTGGTCAATGCCAAATCTTATGTTGTTCGACAGGATTTACCCCCAGGAAGCAGCTCTTAGGTAGGATTGCCAACTCCGGGTTTGGAAATTTCCTGGAAATTTGGGGGTGCAGCCTGGAGAGGGAGGGGCCTGGGGGATTGGAGGGACCTCAGCAGGGTAAAGGTCCACCTTTCGAAGTGGCCATTTTTCTTTGGGGAACTGATCTCTATCACCTGGGGAGCAGTTGTACATAAGAACATAAGAGAAGTCATGTTGGATCAGGCCAGTGGCCCATCCAGTCCAACACTCTGTGTCACATAAGAACATAAGAGAAGGCATGTTGGATCAAGCCAGTGGCCCATCCAGTCCAACACTCTGTGTCACATAAGAACATAAGAGAAGCCATGTTGGATCAGGCCAATGGTCCATTCAGTCCAACACTCTGTGTCACATAAGAACATAAGAGAAGGCATGTTGGATCAGGCCAGTGGCCCATCCAGTCCAACACTCTGTGTCACATAAGAACATAAGAGAAGGCATGTTGGATCAGGCCAGTGGCTCATCCAGTCCAACACTCTGTGTCACATAAGAACATAAGAGAAGCCATGTTGGATCAGGCCAGTGGCCCATCCAGTCCAACACTCTGTGTCACATAAGAACATAAGAGAAGCCATGTTGGATCAGGCCAGTGGCCCATCCAGTCCAACACTCTGTGTCACATAAGAACATAAGAGAAGCCATGTTGGATCAGGCCAGTGGCCCATCCAGTCCAACACTCTGTGTCACATAAGAACATAAGAGAAGCCATGTTGGATCAGGCCAGTGGCCCATCCAGTCCAACACTCTGTGTCACATAAGAACATAAGAGAAGCCATGTTGGATCAGGCCAGTGGCCCATCCAGTCCAACACTCTGTGTCACACAGTGGCCAACCCCCCCCCCCGAAGTGCCATCAAGGAGGTTCACAAGTGGGTCTAAAAGCCCTTCCACTTTGCCCCCCCCAAGCACCAAGCCCACAGGATCTCCAGCCACCGCCTGGAGGTTGGCAAGTGAACTTTAGTATGGCACCCCAAAATGTCCAAGAGCAAACAGAATGTAAAATTCTAAGATGCTGTAATCTCAGATCATTGCTGTGAAGATAAAAATATTTGACTAACCATCATTTATTTGAACGTATCAGGGCAATGTATTTTTTCACCAACTTGGTTTTTTTCCCCCCCTGAAGAAGTGTGACTGTGTGACTATCTAAAGAAGCCTATGCGCACATAAAGCTTATACCCAGAATTAAACTTTGTCGGTCTTAAAGGTGCCACAGGACTCAAACGTTCATCTATTGACCCTAGAGATCCCTTCCAACTCTATGATTCTATTGGTTTGGGCCAAGAAGACTGCCCTCCTGATATTTTTTTTTCCTGGTCACAGTAACATATATGAAATATAATCAGGGCTTTTTCGTAGCAGGAACTCCTTTGCATATTAGGCCACACCTCCACGATGTAGCCAGTCCTCCAAGAGCTTCCAGTAGGCTCTGTAAGAAGAGCCCTGTAAGCTCTTGAAGGATTGGCTACATCAGGAGTGTGTGGCCTAATATGCAAAGGAATTCCTGCTACAAAAGAAAAAGCCCTGACCATAATTGTTCTGCAAAACATAGACCATAGACAACTGAGAAGATATGCAATTATCCCCATTACTAGTCCGAAACAAAATCTAATTTTCGCCCGCAGAAAATTGACCGGCTTCCTTTTCTCCGTCCGCAAGTTGACTCCTCCTTAGTGAAGAATTTATTAAACAACTAACTCTTGTCTGTCTCATTTGGCCGGAACTAAAAAAGCAATTTCCACCAGAGGAAGGCCCCCCCAATATTGAGAAAGGTGGCACTTAAGCGACAAGCTGGAAAGAGCGTATGACACTGTCGTACGACCTCGTTTCTTCTAGCATTTGTTGGAAAAACTTCCCCTATCTGTCCGGACTGCGTTGCCTTTTGTCAGCCACAAAAAAGAGCAGATTTTCCTTCGTAAATCCCCAGTAATTAAACGACTACTTCAGCGGCCTGCCGTCTTCAATGGGCCCGTCTCCTAGGTTTTGCCTTTGGCGGCCATATTTTTTTTGCCAAAAAAAGGCTGCTAAGATGACTAGGTGCCTAACCCTCTTTAACGCTAAACCAATTGATGCCCAGCAGACGCTGCACGAAGGAGGAAAAGATTCATTAAAGGCCACTTCATTAAAGAGCGGCGAGGGGAAGCTGTAATGCGGCCGAAGCCGCCCAAAATCCAGAGCAAAGCTGTCTATTAGAGGGAAGCAACAAAGACGGTTTCTGAAACTGAACTCCCTGCTCCTCTGCGGCGGATTAGGAAGAGTGATGGGATTAGGGTTTAATGACTTGGGCAAGAGACAAAGGGAATTTTCAACAAAGAGGCTTAGATATGGAAGAATTAACACTCTCTATGCCACGCAGGTCTCTGATGGATGCCAGCATCCCTTTTTCCCTTTTTTTTGGCCTCTGAGGCTGAAGGGGAGAAAGAGAGAGAGAGAGACGCAGAGAGAGAGAGACAGAGACAGACAGACACAGACAGAGAGAGAGAGACAGAAAGAGACAGAGAAAGAGAAGCAAAGATTTGCAACTTCTTTAACCTTTTCTTTTCCCAAGCTTTCTTTCTTTCTTTCTTTCTTTCTTTCTTTCTTTCTTTCTTTCTTTCTTTCTTTCTTTCTTTCTTTCTTTCTTTCTTTCTTTCTTTCTTTCTTTCTTTCTCCCTTTCTCCCTTTCTCCCTCTCTTTCTTTTTTTCAGACAGAGAATGAAAAGAGTTTCACTGGGATGTGTTCTGCAAGAAAAAGACAACGGATACAAACCATCTAAGACCTTGCCAGAAAGTTAGCCAAAGATCCCATATTTGGAACTAAAAAAGTTCCCTGTGCAAGCACCTGTCATTTCCGACTCTAGGGTGACGTCGCATCATGACGTTGTCACAGCAGACTTTTTTACATTTGCCATTGCCTTTCCCAGTCATCTGTACATCCCCCCCCCCCCCCCCAGCAAGCTGGGTACTCATCTTACTGACCTCGGAAGGATGGAAGGCTGAGTCAATCTTGAGCCGGCTACCTGAACCCAGCTTTCACCAGGATCAAACTCAGGTTGTGAGCAGAGCTTAGGACTGCAGTACTGCAGCTTTACCACTCTGCACCACGGGGCTCTTACTTATTTGGAATGACTGGCTGATTTTTATAACTTAATTTACAGGTGTCTGGTAAGTTTGACAGCTCCAGGTTGGGAAATACTTGGAGATCTGGGGGGTGGAGTCTAGGAAGGATGGGTTTTGGGGACAGGTGGGACTGCAGTGGAGCATAATGTCATAAAATCCACCTGCCAAAAGTGGCCCTTTTCTCCAGGTGAACTGCTCTCTGTCTCCTAGAAATCAATTGTAATAGTGGGGGATCTCCAGCCACCACCTGGAGATTGTGCGAATGAGAGAAGTCCCTGTAAGAGTAAGCAGTAAGAACATAAGAACATAAGAGAAGCCATGTTGAATCAGGCCAATGGCCCATCCAGTCCAACACTCTGTGTCACATAAGAGCATAAGAAAAGCCATGTTGGATCAAGCCCATGGCCCATCCAGTCCAACACTCTGTGTCACATAAGAAAAGCCATGTTGGATCAGGCCAATGGCCCATCCAGTTCAACACTCTGAGTCACATAAGAACATAAGAGAAGCCATGTTGGATCAGGCCAATGGCCCATCCAGTCCAACACTCTGTGTCACATAAGAACATAAGAGAAGCCATGTTGAATCAGGCCAATGGCCCATCCAGTCCAACACTCTGAGTCACATAAGAACATAAGAGAAGCCGCGTTGGATCAGGCCAATGGCCCATCCAGTCCAACACTCGGTGTCACATAAGAGAAGCCATGTTGGATCAGGCCAATGGCCCATCCAGTCCAACACTCTGTGTCACATAAGAACATAAGAGAAGCCATGTTGGATCAGGCCAATGGCCCATCCAGTCCAACACTCAGTATCACACAGTGGCAAAAAATTATATATATACACACACACTGTGGCTAATAGCCACTGATGGACCTCTGCTCCATATTTTTATCTAACCCCCTCTTGAAGCTGGCTATGCTTGTAGCCACCACCACCTCCTGTGGCAGTGAATTCCACATGTTAATCACCCTTTGGGTGAAGAAGTACCTCCTTTTATCCGTTCTAACCCAACTGCTCAGCAATTTCATGGAATGCCCACGAGTTCTTGTATTGTGAGAAAGGGAGAAAAGGACTTCTTTCTCTACTTTCTCCATCCCATGCATTATCTTGTAAACCTCTTTCACGTCACTCCGCAGTCGACGTTTCTCCAAGCTAAAGAGCCCCAAGCGTTTTAACCTTCATACGAAAAGTGTTCCAAACCTTTAATCATTCTAACACAACCCAAAGGTTATAGTGACAAATAACTAATGATTGATAGACAATATGACATTAAAGAGACGTGGGTCCCTAACGCAGTCCCGAACAAAACGATTCACGTGCTCAAAATATCCAAGCTGAGGAAGTCTTCTCCACGATGCAGAAGTATCCTTCAGTGAAGAAGGTTCCTTCAATAAATGAGACATGAAAACATCTTGGAATTCCCTGTTGACAGGACGTCAACTTCTGCCCCACCTTCCAGTTCTTTATCAACAGGGGATATTCCATAAACATTGAAAAATAATCAATATTGAAACTTTGAGATGTTCATTGGGACTAATGGTCTCCAGTAAACTCCTTCACTTGTGGCTACGGCTCACAGATGGTCCCTATAAGTGTTGTCTAAAAGTTTCAATAATGATTATTTTTCAACATTTATGGAATATCCCGTTGATAAAGAATTGGAGACAGGTGATGACCTGTCAATAGGGAATTCCAAGATGTCTTCATGTCAAATCTATTGAAGCAACATTCAAGAGCCAGTTTGGTGCAGTGGTTAAGTGCATGGACTCTTATCTGGGAGAACCGGGTTTGATTCCCCACTCCTCCACTTGCTCCAGCTGGAATGGTCTTGGGTCAGGCAGAGCTCTCTTATCTGGGAGAACCAGGTTTGATTCCCCACTCCTCCACTTGCACCTGCTGGAATGGCCTTGGGTCAGCCAGAGCTCTCTTATCTGGGAGAACTGGGTTTGATTCGCCACTCCTCCACTTGCAGCTGCTGGAATGGCCTTGGGTCAGCCAGAGCTCTGGCAGAGATTGTCCTTGAAAGGGCAGCTGTTGTGAGAGCCCTCTCAGCACCACCCACCTCACAGGGTGTCTTTTTGGGGGGAGGGGGAGACAGGAGATTTTAACCACTCTGATTCAGAGAGAAGGGTGTAGTATAAATCTGCAATTCCTCTTCTTCTTCTTCATTGAAGGATACTTCTGCATTGTGAAAAAGATCCTCAGCTTGGATCTTTTTGAGCACGTGAATCATTTTGTTTGGGACTGTGTGAGGTACCTATGTCTCTTTATTGTCGTAATGTCTGTAAATCATTAGTTATTTGTCACTATAACCTTTGGGTTGTGTTATTGCTTACCACCTGGAGGCTGGCAACCCAAGTGTGTGGGTGTCTTTCTATATGCCTGAAAATTAATTTTAAAAAATCGCTGGGGGGGGGGGGAGATTCAGAACTATGTATGTCTTGAGCTGCCGGAACCTGTTTGGGAAATTCTTGGACAGGGCTTTTTTTGTAGCAGAAGCTCCATTGCCTATTAGGCCACACACCCCTGATGTAGCCAATCCTCCAAGAGCTTACAGTAGGCCCTGTACGAAGAGCCCTGTAAGCTCTTGGAGGAATTGCTACATCAGGGGGTGTGGCCTAATATCAGGGGTGGCATTCTAGCAGGAGTTCCTTTGCATATTAGGCCACACCTCCCTGATGTAGCCAATCCTCCAAGAGCTTACAGTAGGCCCTGTACTAAGAGCCCTGTAAGCTCTTGGAGGAATTGCTACATCAGGGGGTGTGGCCTAATATCAGGGGTGGCATTCTAGCAGGAGTTCCTTTGCATATTAGGCCACGCACCCTGATGTAGCCAATCCTCCTGTACAAAGAACCCTGTCAGCTCTTGGAGGATTGGCTAAATTGGGGGGGGGGGGTGGCCTAATATGCAATGGAGCTTCTGCTACAAAAAAATCCCTCTTCCTGGAGATTTGGGGATTGACAGGGACCCTCTACCCTCCAAAACAGCCATTTTCTCCAGGGGAACTGATCTCTGTAGTCTGGAGATGAACTGTAATTCTGGGGGACCCCAGGTCTCACCTGGAGGTTGCCATCCTTATCTATAAGGCCCCAAAATACATTGGGTGAGATTATCTTGCAGCATTGTAAAGGTTGGAATAAAACCTGCCCTACATTTCCACGGGTGGAGGAAAGCATGCATTTAAAATGGACTGAGAGGAAAATTTGTAAGGGAATCAGGTTTTTCCTCAAAGGGTAACGCTCAGCCACAATTATGACAATGATTTCAGCTTCGAATAATAGCATTGCCTCAAATGAATGTCATCTTTTATGAGTGTTCAAAAGAGAGTTACTTGATTATTAATCTTTTCAACAGGCCTTCTTAAAGAGGCCAGCATTTTTATCCCCGTATTAAAGATGGAAGCTTGTGGCTAGGAAATAGCCATTACCTGCCTAGTAAGTTCACGACTCATATAGAATCATAGAGTTGGAAGGGACCACCAGAGTCATCGAGTCCAACCCCTGCACAATGCAGGAAACTCACAAATACCTCCCCCTAAATCCAAAGGATCCTCATTGCTGTCAGATGGCCATCTAGTCTCTGTTTAAAAACGTCCAAGAAAGGAGAGCTCACCGCCTCCCGAGTTGGAAGGGACCTCCGGGGTCATCTAGTCCAATCCCTTGCACGATGCAGGAAACTCACAAATACCTCCCCCAAATTCACAGGATCTTCATCACCGTCAGATGGCCATCTAGTCTCTGTTTAAAAACCTCCAAGGAAGGAGAGCCCACCGCCTCCCGAGGAAGCCTGTTCCATTGAGGAATCGCTCTAATGGTCAGGAAGTTCTTCCTAATGTTGAGCCGGAAACTCTTCTGATTTAATTTCAACCCACTGGTTCTGGTCCTACCTTCTGGGGCCACAGAAAACAATTCCACACCATCCTCTATATATGACAGCCCTTCAAGTACTTGAAGATGGTGATCGTATCACCTCTCAGTCGCCTCCTCTCCAGGCTAAACATCCCCAGCTCCTTCAACCTTTTTTCATAGGACTTGGTCTCCAGACCTCTCACCATCTTCATCGCCCTCCTCAGAACCTGTTCCAGCTTGTCTATATCCTTCTTAAAATGTGGTGCCCAAAACAGAACACAGTACTCCGGGTGACTTCTGTAAGATTTTAAATACAAAAGGGGTTCAGAGGTGGTTGGCCATTGCCTGCCTCTGTGTAGCAACCCTGGGCTTCCTTGGAGGTCTCCCAAATAATAATCAGGACTGACCCTGCTTCACTTCCAAGATCTGATGAGATCAGGCTAGCCATTCTGCTCAGGGAAAGTGAACAGAGGTGGTTAGCCATTGCCTGCCTCTGCGTAGCAACCCTGGACTTCCTTGGTGGTCTCCCATCCACGTACTCACCAGGGCTGACCCTGCTCAGCTTCTGAGATCTGATAAGACTGGGCTAGCCTGGGCCATCCAGCTCAAGGCAAGAGATGTTCAGAGGTGGTTTGCCATTGCCTGCCTCTGCGTAGCAACCCTGGACTTCCTTGGTGGTCTCCCATCCACGTACTCACCAGGGCTGACCCTTCTCAGCTTCTGAGATCTGATAAGACTGGGCTAGCCTGGGCCATCCAGCTCAAGGCAAGAGATGTTCAGAGGTGGTTTGCCATTGCCTGCCTCTGCGTAGCAACCCTGGACTTCCTTGGTGGTCTCCCATCCACGTACTCACCAGGGCTGACCTTAGCTTCCAAAGTCTGATGAGATCAGACTAGCCTCAGCCATCCAACTCAGGTGGTTTGTCATGACCTGCCTCTGCGTAGCAACCCTGGATTTCCTTGGTGGTCTTCCATCCAAACATTAACCAGGGTTGACCCTACTTAGCTCCTGAGATCAGATAAGATTGGGCTAGCCTGGACATTCATTGGTGGCATTGACAAAACCTAATTTCCTTTGATATAGTAACAATTTTGATTTTTTTTGTTGAAATTTTCCTCTCAGTTTCAAATGGTTCGGCCCTCATGTCCCCAGACTCAAGAAGTGGGGAGGAGGAGGGGAGGGGAGGAGGAGGAAGAGGAGAAGAAAAGGAGGGGAGGAGGAAAAGAAGAGGAGAGGGGAAGAAGAAAAGAAAAGGAGGGGAAGAGAAGGAGGAGAGGAGAAGAGGAGGAGGGGAGGAAGAGAAGGAGGAGAGGAGAAGAAGAAAGGAGGAGGAAGAGAAGAAGAAAAGGAGGGGAGGATGAAAAGAAGAGGAGAGGAGAAGAAGAAAAGAAGAGGAAGGGAAGAGAAGAGAAGAAGAGAAGGAGGAGAGGAGAAGAGGAGGAGGGGAGGAAGAGAAGGAGGAGAAGAGAAGAAGAAAAGAGGAGGAAGAGAAGAAGAAAAGAAGAGGAGGAAGAGAAGAAGAGGAGGGGAGGAGGAGAAAAGAAGAGGAGAAGAAGAGGAGGAGGAAGAGGAGGAGAGAAAGAAGAGGGGGAGTAGTAGTAGTAGTAGTAAAGGAATGGCGACTCCCAGATGTTTCTTGAAATGGACCTGGCAACCCTAGTGTCTGTAGAACCACAGTGTATAGAACCAGAATCATTTTACCGCTGAAATGCCGCCTTCTTGAGAATGTGGAGCGGTGTCCGGATGCTAAGCGGCGGCATATTGTGTGTACTCTGTAACATCAGAAAGGGAGGAAAATTTTGGCCGAAACCGTTGAAGACCCCTGGAAATCATGGAGAAGAAACTTGCGAGTATGGATTACACCCAGCCAAGTGCTTTTCCCAGCATGAGAGACTCTCCTCTTCCGTTGTAAATCACCCCAGATGGGCACCCTTTATTAATTTATCTATGTATTTAAGCAGTCGCAAGCTAGATGATATATCTAGTAAATCTTCAATTATCTCTGGTGTGTCTGTACAATGGCCTTTTTTTTTTGGTAAGGGGATCATTCTTTATGGGTGTCAGAGTATACATGGAGAAACGATTTAAGAGATTTTTATTTTATTTTATTTTTTACTATCCCCTTTTTGCGACAGGAAATATTTGTGGAAGGCTGAGTCATCCTACTCAAAGTTTGATCATATCTTCTCATCGCGAACAGGCGTTTGTCTGTATTGGCATCTTAAGAAATGAATCTGAGAGTGGAACCGGTGTCAAAAAAAACATGTCACTAAGAAGATTGATGGCTCTTCACAGATCTCTTTCCCCACACAGGTGCAAATGCCTGTCTTTTCATTCATCACAGACAATGGAGGAGGGGAGAATACACTGTTCCGTGGCTTTTCTACATTGCCTCCACAATTCTTAGGACCCGCTGTTCTTGTGACAGCAAAATGAATTAGTAGAGAAGATTTTCAAACACAAATTCGTAGTCAGGCTTGTCCTTAAATTAAGACCGAGGAATGACTGATTCTCCTTGAGACCAACACACAGGAAGATGACAAATGTCTCAGAAACATGGGAGTGAGGAATGGGAAAATGAACATCAGGAGATGAAGCTGTTGCTCCAAATTGTTGTAAAGTTAGAAGATGAAGAAGAAAAACAAGGAGAAGAAGGAGAAGAAGAAGCAGAAGAAGAAGAAGGAGAAGAAGAAGAAGAAGAAGAAGAAGGAGGAGGAGGAGGAGGAGGAGGAGGAGGAGGAGGACAAGGAGAAGGAGGAGGAGAAGAAGAAGAAGGAGAAGAAGGAGGGCTAGGAGAAGGAAAAGAAGAAGAAAAATGAGAAGAAGTAGGAGAAGGAGAAGAAGAAGGAGGAGGAGGAGAAGAAGGAGAAGAATATGATGATGATGATGATGATGATGATGATGATGACGACGATGATTGATGATGATGATGATGATGATGATGATGATGATGATGATGATGATGATGATGATGATGATGATGATGATGGATTTATATCCCGCCCTATACTCTGAATCTCAGAGTCTCAGAGCAGTCACAATCTCCTTTACCTCCCCCCTCCCCCGCTTTGAAATTCACACTCCCCAAGGGAACTGTTATTGGGACAAGCGATTTGATATTGAGAAAGCCGGAATATTTACAATAGCCATTAAATCTCTTCCAATGGAGATGAAGCCAACTCAGCCTCTTCCCCGACTAGTAACAAAACGCACCGGATTAAAGAAGAATAGAATAATTACCCAAAATCTTAAATTCTAATATTTCATTCAAACCGTCGGGGATACCAGAACAAGCGAGCAAAAGCCGAGATTGCCTAGTTGAAAACTTGGACCACCGGTAGCTTTTATTAGAGATAATCCTGTAGGCCAGCCATTAGATAAACTCAAAGCCTATTACTGACATGCACAGCCCAATCGCTAATAAGACTCTAAATGCAACTAAAGGCCTGAGTTCTAATGCTCTAATGAGTAACCTTCTATCGGTTTAATGGCAATTGTTCGACTGTCATGCTAATAATATCCCATCGTGCTCACACACAAGAATCTCCCGGCATGTTGTTCTGTATGGCCCTGATCGGATTGCTATTTTTGCTGCTCTTATTGCCAGATACTATTCAAAATGTGATGTCATATTTGGATTTAGAGGCTACTATACAACACATCTGCTTCATTAGGACACCCACTCATTTGGAAAGCAAGACTTCTTTGATTGGACAGCAAGAAGAAGAAGAAGATGACGATGATGATATTGAATTTATATCCGGCCCTGTACTCTGAATCTCAGAGTCTCAGACTGGTCATAATCTCCTTTACCTTCCCCCCCCACCACAGCAGAAATCCTGTGAGGAGGGTGGGGTTGAGAGTGCTCTCCCAGAAGCTGCCCTTTCAAGGACAACCTCTGCCAGAGCTATGGCTGACCCAAGGCCATTCCAACAGCTGCAAGTGGAGGAGTGGGGAATCAAACCCGATTCTCCCAAATAAGAGTCTGCACACTTAACCACTACACCAAACTGGCTATCTAATAGATCGCTCGACTATTTTTTTTTTACTTTGTCTATACATTGTGAAGTTTTCCTGCATTATTAGATATTTGCATAATTTGATTACAGAGTTATAGTGTTGTTTGTACACAGTTTTTTATTTTTGTTTGGTTTGTTCTTATTATCAGGGGGGTTTTTTGAGCCGGAACACACAGGAACGCAGTTATGGCTGGCATGGTGTCAGGGATGTGTGGCCTAATATGCAAATCAGCTCCTGCTGGGTTTTCCCTCCAAAAAAAAGCCCTGCTTATTAGCACCCTAGATGTGCTTTCCTTTGACTTCTGCAGAGCCAATTTGGTGTAGTAGTTAAGTGTGCAGACTCTTATCTGGGAGAACTGGATTTGATTCCCCACTCCTCCACTTGCAGCTGCTGGAATGGCCTTGGGTCAGCCATAGCTCTCGCACGAGTTGTCCTTGAAAGGGCAGCTGCTGTGAGAGCCCTCTCAGCCCCACCCACCTCACAGGGTGTCTGTTGTGTGGGAAGAAGATAAAGGACATTGTAAGCCTTGGGGCTTTTTAGCTTGGAGAAGCGTCGACTGTGGGGTGACATGATAGAGGTTTACAAGATTATGTAAGGGATGGAGAAAGTAGAGAAAGAAGTACTTTTCTCCCTTTCTCACAATACAAGAACTCGTGGGCATTCAATGAAATTGCTGAGCAGTCAGGTTAAAACGTATAAAAGGAAGTACTTCTTCACCTAAAGGGTGACTAAGATGTGGAATTCACTGCCACAGGAGGTGGTGGCGGCTACGAGCATAGCCAGCTTCAAGAGGGGATTGGATAAAAATATGGAGCAGAGGTCCATCAGTGGTTATTAGCCACAGTGTGTGTGTGCATATATATATAGTCACTGTGTGACACAGAGTGTCGGATTGGATGGGCCATTGGCCTGATCCAACATGGCTTCTCTTGTGTTCTTAAGTATCTGCTGCATGGGCCATTGGCCTGATCCAACGTGGCTTCTCTTATGTTCTTTTGTTCTTAAGCCATTCCGAGACTCTGATTCAGAGAGAAGAGCGGGGTATAAATCTGCAGACTTCTTTTTTTTTAACAATTTATTAATAACATATGGTTACAATGTTTAATTATATCTTTTCTATCTCTAACCCATATGATGTTTTCTATCCCCCCTCCCTCCGTTGCTAGACTTACCCCAAAGTTATATATTTAAGTCCAATTATAAAGGTATCCCTAACCCATCAAAGTTCAATGCCTTTTTCTCCTCATTCATATTAAAAAATTGTCCAATGTCTTTTCACGTTCCACTCTAACTCTATATATCTTTTAAATTTCTTCCACTCCTTTTTAAACACTTCCAAATCATAGTCTCTCAAAGTTCTTGTTAGTTTAACCATCTCACTCCACGATAAAACTTTCACAATCCAATCCCATTTCTCTGGTATTTTTCCTTGTTTCCACAACTGCGCATACAATGTCCTGGCAGCTGAGAGCAAATACCAAATTAAAGTCCTATCTTCTTTTGGAAATTTTTCTTTTTGTAATCCTGGCAGAAAAGTCTCTGCAACTTCCTTAAAGTCATAACCCAGAATTTTAGGGATTTCTTGTTGTATCATCCGCCAAAACTTTTTCGCTTTTTTCACAAGTCCACCACATATGAAAAAAGAACCCTCATGATGTTTACATTTCCAACATCTGTCCGACATCTTTTTACTCATCTTTGCCAATTTCTTCGGAGTCATATTCCACCTATACATCATTTTAAAACAGTTCTCCTTGATATTCTGACATGTTGACAGTCTTCTTCTTCTTCTAAAACAGATAGACTCAAATTCACTATCTTATATTACCACAAGCCATGATCAACATGATAACACTGGAAGCGGGGTATAAATCTGCAGTGGTCTTCTTCTATGAGCCCTTGAGTGTATGTTTAAGAAACATGTTGCTCAGAGTCGGGTCTAAGAAGTAGCAACTGCCCCAGCTCCATATTAAAGTCCCCTTGACCAGAAAGAAGTCAGGGAGGCGGTTTGAGAAACAGCAGTTGTGGTTCTACGACAATGCGGAACTTCCCTTGCAGCTGTCTCTGGTACGGTTGTTCACACCAGTCCTCAGAGTGCTGTGTTGACTCACAAATCACTGCTCAAGACGTTGATATCCCTCCTACTATGATAAGAGGGAAGACAAAGGAACACAGAAGTGGGGGGAGGGGGAGAGAGGAGTTTCCAAATCTGCTTTTGGTTGCTGCTGACACCAATAAAATTAGAGGATATAGAATTTCATTAGAGAGAGATGGTGCAGAAGGAATGGAGACCCTTCATCTGACATGGAAGAAGAATCCAGATGTTTCCCACATGCCTTATGATATTGCTTTGGGGACAAAAGGCAAGAAAATGAACGGATCTTCTAGAGCAGGGGTCCCCAACCTCCGGGCCGTGGACCAGTACCGGTCCGTGGCCTGTTAGCATCCGGGCCGTGAGTTGTATAATTCTTTCGTTATATATTACAATGTAGTCATAAGAAGAAAAAGACGATGACAACACTGGATTTAGAGTCTCAGAGCGGCTCACAATCTCCTTTCCCTTCCTCCCCCACAACAGACACCCTGTGAGGTAGATGAAGATATTGGATTTATATCCCGCCCTCCACTCCGAAGAGTCTCAGAGCGGCTCACAATCTCCTTTCCCTTCCTCCCCCACAACAGACACCCTGTGAGGTAGATGAAGATATTGAATTTATATCCCGCCCTCCACTCCGAAGAGTCTCAGAGCGGCTCACAATCTCCTTTCCCTTCCTCCCCCACAACACCCTGTGAGGTAGATGAAGATATTGGATTTATATCCTGCCCTCCACTCCGAAGAGTCTCAGAGCGGCTCACAATCTCCTTTCCCTTCCTCCCCCACAACAGACACCCTGTGAGGTAGATGAAGAGATTGGATTTATATCCCACCCTCCACTCCGAAGAGTCTCAGAGCGGCTCACAATCTCCTTTCCCTTCCTCCCCCACAACAGACACCCTGTGAGGTAGATGAAGATATTGGATTTATATCCCGCCCTCCACTCCGAAGAGTCTCAGAGCGGCTCTCAATCTCCTTTCCCTTCCTCCCCCACAACAGACACCCTGTGAGATAGGCGGGGCTGAGAGGACTCTCCCAGAAGCTGCACTTTCAAGGACAACGCTGCGAGAGCTTCGACTAACCCAAGGCCATTCCAGCAGCTGCAAGTGGAGGAATGAGGATTCAAACACAGTTCTCCCAGATAACCCGTTTTATTAAATACCACATCACTTCTCTAGTCCTCCTGATAAACTTCAGGGGTGTATCAGTCACCCAACTAGTGATTCTTCATACAAATACATTAGCATGAGGCATGTAGCACTTGGATTATCTGAACCCCTCTCTCTCTCTCTCCCTCTCTCTCTTTCTCACACAAGCACACTCACACAGAATGTCATAGTATAACAACAGAAACTTTCTGCAACCTTTAATAAAGGATGGTCTTTTCAACAAATCAGTGGAAGAACTCATAGCCTTTGGGAAGCATAAGAGAAGCCAAGTTGGATCAGGCCAATGGCTCATCAAGTACAACATTCTGTGTCACACAGTGGCCAAAAAAACCCAAACCCAAGTGGCATCAAGAGGTCCACCAGTGGGGCTAGAACCCTTCCACTGTGCCCCACCCCCCAAGCACCAGAATACAGAGCATCACTGCCCCAGAGAGTTCCAACGATAAGCTGTGGGGCGGGGAGGGATGGTGGCTCAGTGGTAGAGCATCTGCTTGGTAAGCAGAAGGTCTTAGGTTCAATCCCCGGCATCTCCACTAAAAAAGGGTCCAGGCAAATAGGCATGAAAAACTTCACCTTGAGACCCTAGAGAGCCGCTGCCAGTCTGAGTAGACAATACAGACTTTGCTGGACTGAGGGTCTGATTCAGTATAAGGCAGCTTTATATGTCTTCAAGCATATCTCATGGAGACAGAAGAAGAATGCAATAACATTTTCAACTCAGACTGGTTGCTCATTAATGTTACTCCACCCCCAAGGCTTCTGCTTTCCCCAGTGCAAGTGATCGATTTCTGACCAGTTGCTCCAGGAGTGCATTTTTGACGTGCAGCTGCCTCCAGTTCCCCTTGCAGCTTTATGTTGCTGTCTTTTAAGGATCAAGAAACCACAAGGGGAACTGGAGGGAGCTGCACGTCAAAAATGCACTCTGCGGAGCAACTGGGGGGGGGGAATCGATCGCTTGCACCGGGGGAAACAAAAGCTTGGGGTTGGAGCAACGCTAGTGAGAAATCGGTATCAATGTTTACTTGGTATGAATTAACATTGCCAGCTTAATATAGATGTGGGTCACATACCTTTATTAGAACAGTGTTAGAATCGAGAATAGATCCATTTGAAATATCCAGTTTTCTGAAGCACTAATTCGGACTGAAAGCCAAGCTGGCATAGTGGTTAAAAGTGTCAGACTAGGGTTTGGGAGTCCTGGGTTCAAATCCTCTCATGCCATGGAAGATCACTTGGTGACCTTTGGCCAGTCGCACTCTCTCAGCCTAACCTACTTCACGGGGTTGTTGTGAGGAGAAAATGGAGGAGAGGGGAATATAGAATCATAGAGTTGGAAGGGACCTCCGGGATCATCTAGTCCAACCCCCTGCACAATGCAGGAAACTCACAAATACCTCCCCCTAAATTCACAGGATCCTTATCGCTGCCAGATGGCCATCTAGCCTCTGTTTAAAAACCTCCAAGGAAGGAGAGCCCACCACCTCCCAAAGGAGGAAGCCTGTTCCACTGAGGAACCGCTCTAATGGTCAGGAAGTTCTTCCTCATGTTGAGAGGGAAACTCTTCTGATTTAATTTCAATCCTTGGTTCTGGTCCTACCTTCTGGGGCCACAGAAACCATCCTTATGTGACAGCCCTTCACGTACTTGAAGACAGCGATCCTATCACCTCTCAGCCTCCTCCTCTCCAGGGCTAAACATGCCCAGCTCCCTTAAACTTTTCTTCATAGCACTTGGTCTCCAGACCCCTCACCATCTTCGAATGATGATGTAAGCCATTTTGGGTCGCCATTAGGGGGAAAGGTAGGGTACAAATGAATTAGTTGAAAATAACAGAATCATGAACTTTGCTGCCTACGCTGTTTTTAAGAAGGAACCAGGGATAGAATTCTAGCAGGCGCTCCTTTGCATATTAGGCCAAACCCCCCTGATTTGCCAATCCTCAAGGAGCTTACAAGGCTCTTTTTTGTAACCTCTTGTAGTAATTGGCTACATCAGGGGGTGTGGCCTAACATGCAAAGGAGCTTCTGCTAGAATTCCACCCTGGAAGGAACAACCGTTCTCTAAATGTATCAAAGCAAAGCGGACACATCCCTGTCTAAATGGTGTCACCCCCTAGAAACCGAATGGGTGACTTTCCTAAAAAAAAAAAAAAAAAAAACAATTACCCTGAATCCTTTGCCCTGTTGGTGAAAGTCAGAAAGAAAAATCCTAAAAATTAAGCAATTATGAACGATAAATCAATTTTTTTTTGGGGGGGGGGGCGGTCACTCCCGCTTTTCCTCCGTTAATCAATTAACCGTGTAACATTGTTCAAAATTATGTCAGTTACGCATATAATAATCTTTTAAATTAATGAAGTGATGTAGCAGTTTGACGACACTCGTGATTTACGGGGCGGCTTTTAGCTAATGTTAAAAGCCTTTCGTTTAATGAATGGTCCCCTTGAGAAATTACCAAAAATGAAGATTTTCTGTGGCGGATGCGTCAAGGTTTACACTTTTTCCAATATATTAACCAATGACAAGGGAGAGGCATTTTTCAAAATATATCTTCTTTTACATATATTTAATTGAAATTAATTAGTATATTACTTTAGAAGGGAATGATGGGTGAGGAGGGCGCAGAATCATTTATGGAAGTCTCTCCCAGTCGTAAAACACAATTTCAACAACGGAATTAATCATGTCCTTTAAAACATTTTATGATGGATGGAGGATCGCTCCGAGGAGTTTGATGAAATGAAAAGAACACACATGAACCCCAGTCAAGGGTGGAATTCTAGCAGGAGCTCCTTTGCATATTAGGCCACACCCTGCTGATGGAGCCAATCCTCTAAGAGCTTCCAGTAGGCCCTGCACTAAGAGCGCTGTGAGCTCTTGGAGGATTGGCTACATCAGGGGTGTGTGGCCTAATCAGGGGTGGAATTCCAGCAGGAGCTCCTTTGCATATTAGGCCACACACCCCTGATGTAGCCAATCAGTGGCAGACTGGCCAGGGTGTCAGCTTGCCCAATGGCACGTGGGCACTGTAGGCCCTCGATGAAATGGGCCCCCTTAAACTTTAGACAATACGTTAAAATGTGAATGACTTTTTAGTTGCTTGAAAATATAATAGAAGTCCCAATATTATTACTGTAATGCATCTAAAATTTATATTATATTTAGGGTTGCCAGCCTCCAGGTGGGGCCTGGGGATCTCCCACCCTTGCAGCTGATCTCTAGCTGGCAGAGATCAGCTCCCCTGGAGAAAATGCAATCTGGATTTCCATTTAGTATCTAGTCTATACTGTCAGTAATATGTACAATATACGTACACTGTAATTACTAATATATATATATATATATATATATATATATATATATATATATATATATATATATATATATATATATACACACACACACATTTATTTTGCAAAAGTGTTAATTGCACCTTTTCCCACTTATGTATTTTTTTGAAAATTGTATTTATTTATTATACAAATTAAACAATAGCCTTATATTGGAAGAAGATAGAAGATATTGGATTTATATCCCGCCCTCCACTCCGAAGAGTCTCAGAGCGGCTCACAGTCTCCTTTACCTTCCTCCCCCACAACAGACACCCTGTGAGGTAGATGAAGATATTGGATTTATATCCCGCCCTCCACTCCGAAGAGTCTCAGAGCGGCTCAGAGTCTCCTTTACCTTCCTCCCCCACAACAGACACCCTGCGAGGTAGATGAAGATATTGGATTTATATCCCGCCCTCCACTCCAAAGAGTCTCAGAGCGGCTCACAATCTCCTTTCCCTTCCTCCCCCACAACAGACACCCTGTGAGATGGGTGGGGCTGGAGAGGGCTCTCACAGCAGCTGCCCTTTCAAGGACAACCTCTGCCGGGGCTATGGCTGACCCAAGGCCATGCTAGCAGGTGCAAGTGGAGGAGTGGGGAATCAAACCCGGTTCTCCCAGATAAGAGACCGCACACTTAACCACTACACCAAACTGGCTCTCCTTATTGTTGTGGGTGGGCCCCCCTAGGTCTCCTGGCAACCTGTAGTTTTAGACCCAGTCTACCACTGTAGCCAATCCTCCAAGAGCTTACAAAACAGAGCCTTGTAAGTTCTTGGAGGATTGGCTACATCGGGGTGTGTGGCCTAATATGCAAAGGAGCCCCTGCTAGAATTCCACCCCTGACCTCGGTAGAAAAGAGTCCAGAGCACCTTAAAGTCTAACAACATTTGTGGCAAGGGAAGAGCCTTTGTGAGTCAAAGTAGTATCTGAACTATCTGAAGAAGGGAGCAGGGACTCACGAAAGCCCCTCCCCCACCACAAATTTTGTTAGTCTTGAAGTGCTCAAGGACTCCTGCTCTTTTCTGCTGCTACAGACAGGCGAAGAAGAAGACTGCCCTTCTCTCCGAAGATTTATAACCTGCCCTTCTCTCCGAATCAGAGACTCAGAGCGGCTTACAATCTCCTGTATCTTCTTCCCCCCACAACAGACACCCTGTGAGGTGGGTGGGGCTGGAGAGGGCTCTCACAGCAGCTGCCCTTTTCAAGGACAACTCTGCGAGAAGCTCTGGCTGACCCAAGGCCATTCCAGCAGCTGCAAGCGGAGGAGTGAGGAATCAAACCCAGTTCTCTCAGATAAGAGTCCGTGCGCTTAATCGCTACACCAAACTGGCTCTCTAACACGGCTACTTGTCTTGATCTATATGCAAGGCTGGCCCTAGAGCGTTTTGCGCCCTAGGCATAACTAATTTTGTGCACCCCTCTGCACCGGGGGGGGGGGGGGAGGGTGCAAATGCAGGGTGAAACTCCCAAAAGGCACAGAGGGGAGAATCCACTGGGTAGCTGTCTCACCAATTTGGTGCCCCCAGTCCACCGGCATCCTAGGCAACTGCCTAGTTTGCCAAGTGACAGGGCCAGCCTTTCTGATTATTCACTTTGTAAGCAAGGCTATTTTTGTAGCAGGACATCCTTTGCCTATTAGGTCATACCCCTCCGATGTAGCCAATCTTCCAAGAGCTTACAGGGCTCTTAGTCCAGGGCCTACTGAAAGCTCCAGGAGGATTGGCTGCATTGCGGGTGGGGGTGGGGTAGCCTAATAGTCAAAGGAGTTCCTGCTACAATAAAGACCTTATTAGGCCACACACCGCCTGATGTAGCCAATCCTCCAAGAGCTTACAAGGGCTTTTAGTACAGGGCCTACTGGAAGCTCCAGGAGGATTGGCTACATCGGGGAAGGGTGTGACCTAAGATGCAAAGGAGTTCCTGCTACAAAAAAAGCTCTATTTGTAAGTAATATTTCCCTCATTTCATTCTGCTAGAGTGCTTTTTTTTTTTTAAGCTGAAATATTTACAAAACCTAAGGCAAAATTCCTACTGAGGCTGATTGGTCAAGTTTGCTTTGCATTTGATTTATTTCTGGATGATTTGTCATCTGAAATAACTGAAAAGGTTTGCTTTATTCTTGAGTATGGTAATCAACAAGGACCGATAGTCCATTGTGTAGCTGTATATGACTGGTTTATTTTGTTATTTCTGTATCTCTTTTTTTGCCAATAAACGCTTGTGTTTGTGACAGACAGATGATAGATTAGATAGATTAGATAGATTGGATGGATAGGATGGATAGGATGGATGGATAGGATGGATAGGATGGATAGGATAGATAGATAGGATGGATGGATAGGATAGATGGATAGGATGGATGGATAGGATGGATGGATAGGATGGATGGATAGGATGGATGGATGGATAGGATGGATGGGTAGGATGGATGGATAGGATGGATGGATGGATAGGATAGATAGATAGATAGGATGGATGGATGGATAGGATGGATGGATAGGATAGATGAAAGAAAGAAAGAAAGAAAGAAAGAAAGAAAGAAAGAAAGAAAGAAAGAAAGAAAGAAAGAAAGAAAGAAAGAAAGAAAGAAAGAAAGAAAGAAAGAAAGAAAGAAAGAAAGAAAGAAAGAAAGAAAGAAAGAAAGAAAGAGAGAGAGAGAGAGACAGAGAGAGACAGAGAGAGACAGAGAGAGAAAGAGAGAGACAGAGACAGAGAGACACTTATGTCTGCTTCTTTTTCTCTCTTTTCTGCAGGTAATTTCCTGCTATGGTTTCCAGGAGATGGGGGGTCAAGTTGCCAGCTCCAGATCAGGAAACTCCTGGAAATTTGGGGGTGGAGCCTGGGGAGGACAGAGACTTCAGTGGGGTACAGTGTCATAGAGTCCACCCTCCAAAGCAGCCCTTTCTTCTGGGGAACTGATTTCTGTAGTCTGAGGATCAGCTATAGTTCTGGGGGAATCTCCAGGTCCCACCTGGAGACTGGTATCCCAATTTGTTAAGAACATATAAGAACATAAAAAAAAGCAATGCTGGATCAGGCCAATGGCCCATCCCGTCCAACACCCTGTGTCACACAGTGGCCAAAAAACCAGGTGTCATCAGGAGGTCCACCAGTGGGGCCAGGGCACTAGAAGTCCTCCCACTGTGCCCCTCCCCAAGCACCAAGAATACAGAGCATCACTGCTCCAGACAGAGAGTTCCATCAATACACTGTGGCTAATAGCCACTGATGGACCTCTGCTCCAGATGTTTATCCAATCCCCTCTTGAAGCTGTCTATGCTTATAGCTGCCACCCCTCCCACCCCCCCACCCCCCGTGGCAGCGAATTCCTTTGGATGAAGAAGGACTTCTTTTTATCAGTTCTACCCGACTGCTCAGCAATTTTACGAGTTCTCGTATTGTGAGAAAGAGAGAAAAGTCCTTCTTTCTCTACCTTCTCCATCCCATGCATAATCTTGTAAACTTCTATCATGTCACCCCGCAGTCGACGTTTCTCCAAGCTAAAGAGCCCCAAGCGTTTTAACCCTTCTTCATAGGGAAAGTGTTCCAAACCTTTAATCATTCCAGTGGCCCTTTTCTGCACTTTTTCCAACACTATAGTATCTTTTTTGAGGTGCGGTGACCAGAATTGTAGTCAGTATTCCAAATGAGACTGCACCATCGATTTATATAGGGGTATTATGATACTAGCTGAATGATCCAAGAGCTTAGAGGGCTCTTTGTACAGGGCCTATTGTAAGCTCTCGGAGGATTGGCTACATCAGGGGGTGTGGCCTAATATGCAAAGGAGCTCATGCTAAAATTCCACCCCTGTAGCCAATCCTCCAAGAGCTTACAGGGCTCTTCTTACAGGGCCTATTGTAAGCTCTCAGAGGATTGGCTACATCAGGGGGTGTGGCCTAATATGCAAAGGAGTTCCTGCTACAAAAAAAAAACACTTGGCTATATTTGTATAGCTCTGCCTGCATTACTCTTTTCTTAACCTGCTCACTCGACCGCTGCAAAACGGCTGTGAAATGCCACCTGTGTGGCATTAAATGCCACCTTACCCGGGTCTAAAAAAGGAGCTAGAGATGGGAAAGCATCTGACATTAGAAGCGGGACGTGTCTATATGGATCTACATAAGCAATTATTCTCCCTGCCTCCACTTTAGAACATGTCCAGCGTAATTAAGTGCACTTTAACTCCGGGCTATTATTATTAATATTGCTGGCAGTGGCTTTTTGCCCCAGCGATAAACCTTCTTTGCAGAAAGAACTGCCATGTATCAAAAGGGAAAAGGGGTGGGGGGGGGGGGGGGGGCTGTACCAGGAAATCCAGGACCGTTGCCTGTAAAACCTAAGAAATTAAGGAATAAGTATTTCTGCAGGGCTTGCAAATGCCTAGAAGCTGGGCCTTTTTTTTGTAGCAGGAGCTCCTTTGCATATTAGGCCACACTCCCCTTATGCAGCCAATCCTCCAGAGCTTACAGGGCTCTTCATACAGGGCCTACTGTAAAGCTCCAGGAGGATTGGCTGTATCAGGGGGGCGTGGCCTAATATGCAAAGGAGCTTCTGTTGGAATTCCATCCCTGGGCCACACGCCCCTGATGTAGCCAATCCTCCAAGAGCTTACAGGGCGCTTCGTACAGGGCCTACTGTAAGCTCCAGGAGGATTGGTTACATTGGGGGGTGTGGCCTAATATGCAAAGGAGCTCCTGCTACAAAAAAAGCCTTGCCTAGAAGAAAGGACTGTCCTTTTTTTTTTTTTTTAGCTTAAAGGGCTAGGGCTTAAAAAGGCTACCAGACAGTGTGCCACGGGTTTCTCCGGCGTGGTGTCTGTGGTGTGAGCACCATGGCACCCACCAGTACTTTTCTCAGCACCTGCAGTGATTTTCAGGAAATGGGAGGAGCCGGGACTCTTTTTGTAGCAGGAGCTCCTTTGCATAGTAGGCCGCACACCCCTGATGTAGCCGATTCTCCAAGAGCTTCGAGAGCTCTTCGTACAGGACCTACTGCAAGCTCCAGGAGGATTGGCTACATCAGGGGGTGTGGCCTAATATGCAGAAGAGTTCCTGCTCGAAAAAGAGCCCCTGGTGGAGCCATTGTAAGGCGGGTCTTGTTATTGGCTGCCCTCATTCAAAGGAAAGGGCTTTCCACTGAAGGGTGAGGAGGACTGGGCTTTGCTCAGTCAGTGGGTGGTTCCGTTCCCCTTCAGGATTCCTTTTTCCCAGGAGGGCTGAGGAGGGAGGCATCCCATTTGGCTCACCTCCCCAGGCAGCTATTTAGGGTCCCATCTCCCATGGAAGCCATATTGCTTCCACCCTTTCTCAAGATTCCGGAGGTGTCCACAGCCCCCAAAAGGGTTTATATACCCAAAAGCTGGTGCATATCATATTAAAGTAATACAATATGGTATGGTATGGTTCAGTAAGGTATGGTATACTGAAAAGTGGATAGGAAAACAGATAGGATAGATGATGATGATGATGATGATGATGATGAGGAGGAGAGGAGGAGGAGGAGGAGGATGGATAGATAGATAGATAGATAGATAGATAGACAGACAGACAGACAGACAGACAGACAGACAGACAGACAGACAGACAGACAGACAGACAGACAGATAGATAGATAGATAGATAGATAGATAGATAGATAGATAGATAGATAGATGATGGATGGAAGGATGGATTGGATAGATAGATAGATAGATAGATAGATAGATAGATAGATGATGGATGGAAGGATGGATTGGATAGATAGATAGATAGATAGATAGATAGATAGATAGATAGATGATAGATAGATAGATAGATAGATAGATAGATAGATAGATAGATAGATAGATAGATAGATAGATAGATAGATAGATAGATGATGGATGGAAGGATGGATTGGATGGATAGATAGATAGATAGATAGATAGATAGATAGATAGATAGATAGATAGATAGATAGACAGACAGACAGACAGACCAGACAGACAGACAGACAGACGACAGACAGACAGACAGACAGACAGACAGACAGACAGACAGACGTCTTAAATCTGCTGATCCGTTTCGCAAGGTGATTCCCCAATTCCTAGTTTCATAAGAGGATAGAGAGAAGTTTCTCTCCATGGAGACCTCCTCATGTGTGTTTCTCTCATGCCACCCATCAGCCACCTTTTATTGAAGCGTAGAAACCGTGCCGGTGTCACCAAAGCATCTATTCATCCCTACAATGGACCTTTGGAGCTAATCTACTTGGATGGGAGACCCAAGAGGAATACCAGGGTCATGACACACGGGGAGGCAATGAAAAACCACCCCTGAACATCTCTTGCCTTCAAAATCTCAGAAGAGCCCTGCTGGAGCAGACCAGTGGTCCATCTAGCCTGACATCTTATCTCATACAGTGGCCAACCAGTTCCTCTGGAGGGCCAGCAACAAGGCAGAGAAGTCGAAGACTTCCCTTGATTTTGCCTCCTGGCTGTGGGATTCGGAGGCTTAATGCCTCTGAATTCGGAGGTTTCCCTCCGTCACCATGGCTGGAAGCCACTGATAGACTTTTCCTCCATGAATCAATGTAATCCCCCTTTAAAGCTTCTTGTTCCTGTGACCATGAGATTCTCAGGCAGCAAGTTCCACATTTTAATCACTCTTTATGTAAAGAAGTATTTCCTTTTGTCCATCCTGAACCTTCTGCCCATCAGCCTTGAAAACCTTCTGGGGTCGCCATTTCAGCTCTGATTTAGCAGCACTTCCAACCACCATCTTAAATCAGTTTAAAAAATAAATAAATCTGTGAATAAGACATCAGACGAGCCCTGCTGGATCAGACCATTGAAGGTCCTTCTGGTCCAGCCTCCTCTCTCACACAGAGACCAACCAGTTCCTCTGGAGGGCCAACAACAGGGCAGAGAGGCTGAGGCCTTCATAAGAACATCAGAAGAGCCCTGCTGGATCAGACCATTGAAGGTCCATCTAGTCCAGCATCCTGTCTCACACAGTGGCCCATCAGTTCCTCTGGAGGGCCAACAACAGGGAGAGAGGCGGAGGCCTTCATAAGAACATCAGAAGGGTCCTGCTGAATCAGACCAACAATTCATCTAGTCCAGCATCCTGTCTCACACAGTGGCCTACCAGTTCCTCTGGAGGGCCAACAATAGAGCAGAGAGGCTGAGGCCTTCATAAGAACATAAGAAGGGCCCTGATGGATCAGACCAGTGGTCCATCTAGTTCAGCATCCCATCTCACACAGTGGCCAACCAGTTCCTCTAGAGGGCCAACAACAGGGCAGAGAGGCCAAGATCTTCATAAGAACATCAGAAGAGCCCTGCTGGATCACACCAGTGGTCCATCTAGTCCAGCCTCCTGTCTCACACAGTGGCCAACCAGTTCCTCTGAAGGGCCAAGAACAGGACAGAGAGGTGGAGGCCTTCATAAGAACATAAGAAGAGCCCTGCTGGATCAGACCAATGGTCCATCTAGTCCAGTGTCCTCTCTGGTAGAGAGCCAGTTTGGTGTAGTGGTTAAGTGTGCGGACTCTTATCTGGGAGAACCGGGTTTGATTCCCCACTCCTCCACTTGCACCTGCTGGCATGGCCTCGGGTCAGCCATAGCTCTGGCAGAGGTTGTCCTTGAAAGGGCAGCTGCTGTGAGAGTCCTCTCAGCCCCACACACCTCACAGGGTGTCTGTTGTGGGGGAGGGAGATAAAGGAGATTGTGAGCCACTCTGAGACTCTTGAGTGGAGGGTGGAATATAAATCCAATGTCGTCTTCTCTTCTTCTTCCCTGTGATATGATCTTTTTGACAGGAAGGACAAATGGAAACCAGCCCAGGTCGGTTCCTTGAGAGTAACAAAGCCATGGGCTTAACTCAACCCACTAGAAAACTGGCTGAAAAGCAAGACAGAGCCAGGGGCAGGGGTGATGCATGGATATATTCAGGGCTATTTTTTGTAGCAGCAACTCCCTTGCATATTAGGCCACACCCTTTTGACGTAGTCTATCGTCCGAGAGCTTACAGGGCCAACTGCAAGCTCTTGGAGGATTGACTACATCAGGGGTGTGTGGCCCAGGGATGGAATTCTAGCAGAAGCTCCTTTGCATATTAGGCCACGCCCCCCTGATGTAGCCAATCCTCCTGGAGCTTACAGTAGGCCCTGGAATAAGAGCCCTGTAAGCTCTGGGAGGATTGGCTACATCGGGGTGGAATTCTAGCAGGAGCTCCTTTGCATATTAGGCCACGCCCCCCCTGATGCAGCCAATCCTCCTGGAGCTTACAGTAGGCCCTGGAATAAGAGCTCTGTAAGCTCTTGGAGGATTGACTACATCAGGGGTACGTGGCCTAATATACAAAGGAGTTCCTGCTCCTAAAAAAGTGGGAGATCAATGGATCTACCCCCCCTCCCCACACACATACATTCTGCTTCTCTTGGGTGAATGGGGAAGACAAAGTGGCAACAATTTATTAATTTTAACCATTGGCTTCATTCCTACCTGACTTTCCTCCCTACGGGGGGGATCCAAAACAACTCACACACATTCTCTGGATTTTAACCCTCATGACAACTCTTGAGGTAGGCCAGGCCAAGAGATCATGACTGGTCCAAAGTCGTCCCGCGAGCTTCCAAGGCATGAGCCAGGATTCGAATCTGACCTCCCAGATGCTAGTGCAGGGGTGGTCAAACTGTGGCTGGGGAGCCACAGGTGGCTCTTTCATATGTCCTGTGTGGCTCTCGAAGCCTCCACTGCCCCATCAGCTGGCTTGGAGAAGAAGTCATTTGTGTCTTTAAGTCACTTCTCCAAGCCAAGTCAGCCAGTTGCTTGGAGAATGAATTCAAAGTTAAAGTTGCTTTCTTTCCACCTCCCCCCATCTATTTCCTTCAGGAAGGAAGGAAAGCAAATAGGAGGGGGAGAGGAAAGAAAGCTTTAAATGCCATTGACCGGCTTGGCTTGGCGGCGTGATTTAAAGAGACAAATGCCTTCTCCAAGCCAGCTGGCAGAGCAGTAGAGGGTTTGAGAGCCACACAATGTGTGTGAAAAAGCCACATGTGGCTCCCAAGCCACAGTTTGGCAACCCCTGGATTAGATAGATAGTAGTAGGTCATTTTTTTTGCAGTTCTGGTTGGCTTGGTGTCAGGGGTGTGGCCTAATATGCAAATGAGTTTCCACCCAAAAAGTCGTGTGTGACACAATGATGACATCAGGGGGTGTATGGCCTAATATGCAAATTAGTTCCTGCTGGGCTTTTCTACACAAAAAAGCCTGGATAGGTAGGGTGGGTGGGTGGAGACAGACAGACAGACAGACAGATATAGATAGATAGATAGATAGATAGATAGATAGATAGATAGATAGATAGATAGATAGATAGATAGATAGATAGGTAGGTAGGTAGGTAGGTAGGTAGGTAGGTAGGTAGGTAGGTAGGTAGGTAGATAGATAGATAGATAGATAGATAGATAGATAGATAGATAGATAGATAGATAGATAGATAAGATAGATAGATAGATAGATAGATAGATAGATAGATAGATAGATAGATAGATAGAAGATAGATAGATAGATAGATAGATAGATAGATAGATAGATAGATAGATAGATATTAGTTCCCCTGGAGGAAACGGCTACTTAGGAGGGCATTATATCCCACTGAGGTCCCACTGCAGGCTCCATCTCCAAATCTCCAGGAATTTCCCAACCGGGAGTTGGCAAGGCTAGGAACAGACTGAATGAGACTCATCCTGGGAAAGGGAAAGGGCTTGGGAGAAGGAGGGCGACTGCGGCTGCGCAAAGCACCCGTTCTTTTTCCCCCGCCTTCTCCCGGACAGTGAAATTGACCCGCGTCCCGGCTTTTAGCTCCGGTGAAATTGACCAGCGCCCAGGTTCCCCCCCCCTCCTGTGAAACTGACAAGCATCGATGCTTTTTTTCCACTCCGATGAAATTGACAAGAGTTTCTGTTTACACCTCCCGGGCCGGGCTGGTCACTGCGCTCTGGGTTCGCCCTTCTTCTCTGGCCCTCCTGTAATCCCATTCCCGCACCTGCAGCCGCAGCCTTCCTATGCGGCGAGGGGAGGACCGACGCTGTCTTTTTTGCCCATCGGGGTTTTTTGCTGCTGCTCCTAGTTCGAGGTAGGTGTTAAATACCTGAGAGCCAGGAGACGTGGGGGTGGAGCCAGGAGTAAGATTGTGACAAGCACAACTTTTAAATAACGGAAGGCTAGGAGCACCTTCTTTGGGGGCTCATAAAAGTGGACCCCCTAGTCCAATCTTTTTGAGACTTGGAGGGTGTTTTGAGGAGAGGCATCGGATGCTCTGCTGCAAATTTGGTGCCTCTACCTCAAAAAACAGCCCCCCCCCCCCCCCCCAGGAGCCCCACATACCCGCAGATCGATTCTCCGTTATACCGGCGTATGGGAATTTGGTCTCAGTAGGAAATAATAGCCAGCAGTCATTTCCCTCCCCCCCGCCCCAGCGCTTTCTGATGACCCTGAGGGATCCCCTGCCCCCACCTGGGGATTGGCAACCCTATGGGTTTCCCTCCGGCCAAAGAGGAGAAATCCTGGTATGGTTGCCAAGTCTTGGGGGCGGAGCCAGGAGACTTTTGGGGGCGGAGCCAGGATCAAGAGTGTGACAAGCATCGTTGAACTCCAAAGGGGGTTCTGGCCATCCCATTGAAAAGGACCGCACACCTTTAAAAATGCCTTCCCTCCATTAGAAGTAATGAAGGATAGGGGTACTCCTTTGGGAGCTCATAGAGTAGAACCCCCTGCTCCGATCCTTTTTGAAACTTGGGGAGTGTTTTGAGGAGACGCACCGGATGATACTCTGAAACGTTTGGTGCCTCTACCTCAAAACACAATCCCATTGGAGCCCCAGATACTCACAGTTCAATTCTCCACTGTACTCTATGGGAATGGATCTCCATAGGATATAATGGAGCGCCCGGCAGACATTTCCCACTCACCTTTCGCTTCTGACGTCCCTGAAGCGGGGGAGGGCTTCCAAACCGGGGGATCCCCTGCCCCCACCTGGGGATTGGCAACCCTCAAAAGCCCGCCTCCCCTCCCCTGCCCGCTTTCTTCCTCAGCCTGTGCCCCACCAGAATCGGGTCCTATTGAGGTGGGTGCGAATCGTGCCCCTGCGCGGCTCGGGCGGGGGAGGAAACCAGGCAGCGCTCCTCCAGTGAGCCGTGACACGTGTCGAAGATGGCCGCAAAGGCATTGAAGAGGAGCTGTTTCCACGTGTGCTTCCAGGGCTCGCCTGCCTGAACTTCTGAAGGCAACCGGCTGTTCCCGCAACCAAACTTCTCGAGAAATCTCTTCCAAATAGGGTTGCCAAGTACTATGGCTTGGAAATTCCTGGCGATTGGGGGGCGGGGGGTGGAGTCTAGGGGAGGAGGGGTTTGGAGAGGGTGATGATGATGGAATTAATTCTATCCCCCCCCTCCATTCCCAATGTCAGAGTCTCAGAATCTCTTTATCTTCCTCCCCACAACAGACACCCTGTGAGGAGGGTGGGGCTGAGAGGGCTTCACGGCGGCTTCCCTTTCAAGGACAACCTCTGCAAGAGCTCTGGCTGACCCAAGGCCATTCCAGCAGGTGCAAGCGGAGGAGTGGGGACTCAAACCCGCTTCTCCCAGATAAGAGAGCTCTGGCTGACCCAAGGCCATTCCAGCAGCTGCAAGCGGAGGAGTGGGGACTCAAACCCCGCTTCTCCCAGATAAGAGAGCTCTGGCTGACCCAAGGCCATTCCAGCAGGTGCAAGTGGAGGAGTGGGGCCTCAAACCCGCTTTTCCCAGATAAGAGAGCTCTGGCTGACCCAAGGCCATTCCAGCAGCTGCAAGCGGAGGAGTGGGGAATCAAACCCGGTTCTCCCAGATAAGAGTCCGCCCGCTTAACCACTACACCAGACTGGCTCTCCAGTTTGAGGAGAGGGATTTCCTCAGGATTTCCTGCCATCGGGACCATCCTCCCAAGTGCCTATTTCCTCCAGGGGACCTGATCTCTTTTTATCGGGAGACCTGTGGTCATTCCAGATCTCCAGTTCGCACCTGGAGGCTGGCAACCCTGGCTCCACCCGTTATATGGCAGCCCTTCTTATTCTTCGGAGCCAGTCTGGTGTGGTGGTGAAGTGCGAAGACTCTCATCTGGGAGAACCGGGTTGGATTCCCTACTCCTCCACTTGCAGCTGCTGGAGTGGAGGGAAGGGGAGGCAGGCAGGCAGGAAGGGGGGAAGGAGGGAAGGGGAGGGGAGGAAGGAAGGAAAGAAGGAAGGAAGGAAGGAGGGAGGCAGACAGGAAGGGGAAGGAAGGAAGGAAGGAAGGAAGGAAGGAAGGGAAGGAAGGAAGGAAGGAAGGAAGGAAGGAAGGAAGGAAGGAAGGAAGGAAGGAAGGAAGGAAGGAAGGAAGGAAGGAAGGAAAGGAAGGAAATTTATTACAGTCCTGGACTAGCACGGGTGGCCAAACATGAGGGTCTTGGGCACATTTTGTGTGGCTCTGGAAGCCCAATTGGAGAAGGCATTTGTCTATTTAATCACTTTCCAAGCCAAGCCACCTGGTGACTTTGGAAATGCGTGTAGAGTTAAAGCTGCTATCTTTCTACCTCTCCTCCCACATCTGTTTTGCTTTCTTCCAGCCCTTCCTTCCACACTTTCTTCCTTTCTGTCTTGTGGCTCTCAAACATCTGACGTTTATTGTATGTGGCCCTTAAGCAAGTTTGGGCCGTCCCTGGACTAGCTTACTAAGACCGACATTACCAGAGTGGCTGTACAAAAATATACACACTTGCTTCCCCAGTCCATTCCTGGATCGAGCATCGGGAAGTGGAATTCTTCTGCTCGAGAAAGCAACAAGTTAACTGA